>NC_133335.1:60659406-60797252 GCF_042186555.1 Aquarana catesbeiana
CACAAGAGAGCTGCAGCTCACAATGGGTCTGCCCCGCCCACTCACTAAGAAGGACATGCTATCTTTTCTTGGTATGATTGGTTACTGCCGCCAATGGACACCTGATTGTTCCTACTACGATAATCTCCTGAGGCAAGCCACAGGTACTGACATGCCAGATTGTGTGAAATGGAATTATGAAATGTACAATGTTTTTGTGTATCTTAAAAATGCAATGGTCACAGCTCCTGGACTTGGATTACCTGCCAGGGACAATGTAAAACAATGGCGGGGGTCCTAGCGCAGAAGCATGGGGGCAAACTCCGCCCTATTGCATTTTTTCAAGGGTTGTGCCTATGCCAGTGCGGGGCATGCCGGCGTGTCTCAGAGCTCTGGCATCCTGTGTGATGGTGGTGGAAATGGTTACATCATTCACTCTGGGACATGCTCATCCACCAAGACACATCCCCCAGACCAGACATGTCTTCAACTGCTCTCCCTGGAGCACAGAATGTCTTTGTGGATGGGTCTTGTTCAAGACAAAATGATAACACATACCATGCAGGGTATGCTTTTTTTCAGTTGCCTGATAAAATACTAGAAGAAAACCCTGTCCCATTCCAATCAGCACAAGCTGCAGAACTTATAGCCCTTACTAGAGCGTGTCAGCTTTTTGAAGGACAGGCTGTAAACATATACACTGACTCCAAGTACGCATTTGGTTTTGCGCACGATTTTGGAGTTATATGGAAAAGAAGGGGTTACACAGCAGCACATGGAAAATCCATCTCACATTCCACACTTGCCACAAGCCTGTTAGAAGCCATACAACTACCAAAATCCATTGCTATATTGCACTGTAAGGCATATACAGGTAAAAAAAGATGACATAGCCAAGGGAAATGCTTTAGCTGAGAAAGCAGCAAGAGAGGTAGCATCCACACAGCCAGCAGACATCCAAATGCCATTGCTCTCACCTGAAATCCCACTCCTAGATCAAACATCGCATGATCTCCAAACATATGCTACAGACAAAGACATCCAACAATGCAGTAGCTGTGCAGAAAAGCTCAGAATCTGAGCTTGTCTGCCATGAGGGGAGACCATGTTTTCTGTTAGCAAGTGCTCCTTTATTCATTGTACAATACCATGGTGTAGGACACAGAGGCTGGCAGGTCACATGTGAATTATTAGACAAGGATTTTTACATCCTTGGTCTTCCCTCCTTAGTGAAAGCATATGTTTCTAGGTGCATCACATGCATCCGGAATAATCCCAGGAACCCTCACAAGGCAAAACATGAACACCTAATCTATCCATCCACACCATTCACTCAATTACAAATTGATTTCACACACATGCCTAACTTAGGTAAGAGACAAGATTACCTACTTGTAATAGTGGACATGTTCTCAAGATAGAAATGTTTGTCACAACAAAGGACGATGCACAAACAGTAGTGAGAATTCTTACAGGGGAAATCATTCCCAGATGGGGATGCCCGCTTCAGATCAACTCAGACAATGGCCTTGCATTTGTGGCCAAAGTCTGCCAAGATCTAGTAAAAACGCTCAAAATTGACCTGGAAGTTTCACATACCTTATCAACCTCAAAGTTCAGGTATAGTGGAAAGGCTGAACAGAACCATTAAGGATAAGATCAGGAAGGCCATTGGAGGTATGTATACCAATTGGAAGAAGGTCCTCCCAGCCATTCTAGCTGAAGTAAGAATGACACCCTCTAAGAAAACAGGATACTCTCCTTTTGAAGTCCTAATGGGTAGGCCATTCCCCACCACATGCGCCAGACAGCCACTTATGTTAAAAAGAGGGGACCTTGATCTCATTAAGGAAGAATATGTAAGAAAACTTTGGATAAAAATGAAAGAAATGTTGCTCGCACTTCTCCTTTTTCTTCACAGGAACCTACATACCCTTTCCAGGTGGGTGACACTGTGGTGGTCCAGCAATTGAACCGCACCAAGAAGCAGGAGTATCCCTTCGGACCCCCAACCACAGTGATCGCAGTTACCCACACAGCTATTCTGGTAGAGGGGTAACAGGCGAGGGTTTCATGCCAGTCATGTGAAAAAGGTGAACCAAACACCTAAGAGGAAGATTAAAGACAAAAGAGGTGAAGTAAGCAGTGAAAATCCTCGAATACTGAGTGAAGCAGGTGGTCAAGACTCTGAAAAAGATGACCTCGCTTATTTCACCACAGACTTCTGGGAAGGCCTTGTGCTTCCTATTGATCACTTTGATTATGTTCCTACCCACATGGATCATGACTAACTGTATATATCACCCTGGAGGACTTGGGTGCCATAAAAGGCATATGTGGAGCACAACCTATGTGACACATGTAACAGGTCAAAAAGAGAATCATTGGGAGAAAATGAGATAGGGGAAGGGTCAACCACATTCCATGATAAAATGTTACTGATGAAGTTCAAATATGCATATGCACAAAAAAATCAGGTTATGAGTAATGTTGGATATGTAGTAAACTAGAGTCACCTAATTATGTTTTTTTACAAAGATCTGGGTCTACTATCTCATCTGAATGTTTTGATTAGAGACTTCCTAACCCGATTTAACAGAATGGTGCCTTTCGACTCGTATACAGTCCAGTGGGCTCCCGGCTAGAGAGACACAAAACTTACATTGAGCAGACAAGTGGCCATGGTAAGAAACTGTTATTCTTACTTATTCTGCTCTCCGTGGCGAGTAATTAGTCGGTATCTGGAGTCCATTGGCTGAAGGAGTCTTATGCTGTTGATGAGATGGTGAGATTAAGGTAAAATTATGTGTTTAATTACTAGAGCCACTAGAATCCCTGACCCAGGTGCTGAAAGTAAAGCTTACCTCAGTCTTTATTACAGTAGAAACTATGTAAGTCATTTTTTATGACTTAAGAGGGGATTGTAATAGAGCATATGATCAACTGTCACCCCATTTTGTAATCTACCTTCCATTTCACAAGCTTGTTTTTAAAGAATGTACATGCCTTATCTTACACTTCTTTCTCGTTAGAATTTTAGACCTTCTTGTTTGAGCCAAGTTTTAATTAAGAACTTTCACTGTATGACTCATTGTTTTTAGGCCGACTCTAGGTAGTTAGTCTATGCAGATAAGCTATCGTTGTAAATTCCTTTCAGCTGCCTAAAATTATTGATGAAAAAATCTCTCTGTAGAAGCCTGGTTAACACTTAGGAGGGAGTTTGGCCCTCTGTGTTGTAACTCACATATAAAGATATCATTCTTAATAAAAAATTCAGACTCACTTTGCACATGAAAGCTGCCTGTTGTGTGTGTCATTGGGGTCTCCAGAACTCTGACGGGGTTGCTGTGGATTACCAAGGGTGGCCGGCTGTCCAGTAATCTATGCTATCATGCTCTATACAATTAAAAACACACCAAAAATGTGAATTGCAAATTTGAATTTAAAGTTCAAGCTCAATCTGTAAGAAAGCTGGATATCCAGTTTTTCAGAGGCAAGAGTGAAAATCTAATTCAGAATATCAAGAATTTCAGATGATTTTACGTCACCGATTAGCCTTTTAGCTCTATAGTTGTCACAGAAACCTGCAGTTTGTATTCTATTATTTCATCTTCACCTAGCTTAAAAGGATGGCGTTTACTCCCTTTTTGTTGATGTTACTGTGATCTAGTTGTGTGACCCAGGATGCTGTCAATGAAATAGTAAATGTACCTAGATTGACATTTCTGTAAGTGGGGAGATAAAGCTCAAGTCTTCAAGTGGAACTTTAATAAATGATCCATTAAATTGGAATCCGGTTGGCCAGTCAAGCAGACTCAGAGAGGCAGAAGTTTTCCTGACTTTGATTCCGTCTTTGATATAAAAGTCATTGGTTTCAGTTTTATCACCTTTTTATTTTCTTTGTCTACAGTGTGAAATGCAAAAACTTCAGATGTTTGCCAGTTGCCTATAAAAAATAGTTTAAAGGGCAATTTTAGGCAAAAAGTGAACGCTGTTTGCTAATAATGCTATGTAGTAAACTTGGGAACTGTACTTAAATCAGAACGTAATCAATATACTGTAAAGGAGAAGTACAACCAAAGTTTGTTTGGCTGTACTTCTCCTGTAGATCACAGTAGTGCAGTTCGTTCTGCACTCCTGTGACCTGTTTTCAGCAGACAGCAGGCTGCAGCAAGATCACGACAATGAAGTCGGGGTCTGCCCACATGCCTGGATCAACACCTGGCTTAGCCGGCCGCTCCTGCTCCCTCCACAGCCCCATGCTCCAGTGAGCGAGGGGGGGGAGGGGCAGAGCAGACAGCGGTGGCTAACAGTCACCAGCTCTCTGCACTCTGCCTGAAAACCAAGCAATCAGCGGTGTTTGATCGCTCGGTTCTCAGTCTTAGAGCCGGCAGGCGACAGATGCAGCATCCACCTAGGTAAGTATGATTCTGAAAAGAAACAAACAAACATACTTCTCTTTTAAAGCAACCCTTCACATAAGTTTGCTAAAACATTGCCCAAACCAGCCAAAGCCTCTACTGTGTTTCCACGCATTCCAATGGACTAGTTTATTGTTGCACCAATGACCATTATACCATATATACCTGCCATGAATGGTGAAAGTTGAAAAAAGATCAAAGAATTTTCTTTATTTCTGCTGCTAATCTCATTGGTTATTTGAATCTTAAACCATTATTGCTCAGGTTCAGTGATAAATGTCGGAGTTGGTGCAAATTACCACTAACAATGATTGGCAGAGCCAATCTTTCAAAAATTATTTGGGCCCCGCAATTATTGTTTTTTTTTTTCACAACTGCTCTATTGTGATAACAATGCTCTGGTTTAGGAAGGTAGAATCTATTTTCCGTGAGCTTATATCGAATTAAAAACAGGCACGCATAAAATTAACAAGATTCATGCTAGCTAAAGATGAAGGGGGCTAGACATGGTTTCAATTATCTTTTTAGCAGTTTGTTTGAGTGGAATTCTGGCCACCAACTGTAATTGGGCATATTTTCCCCATTAACCCTAATGAATTGGTTTTAGTCATTGTTCCCCCAAGACCTGAAAATTCTAGGAGTTACTCTGGGGTGAAAAGGTTGTCTGTGCTAGAACTTTGCAAGTTTACAGACAGATGATCAGCGCAAACAACAGACAGAAGCAGAGTAAGCAGGGTGATGGTCAGAACAGGCATAGATACACCAATCCCTAGGCAGGTACACAGAGCAACGATGATGAAAGCAGAGATAACTGGCTAATACTCAGATTAAACACAAACAAGGTAAATACAAAGACAATCCATTTGCATACAAAGACAATCTATTTGCAGGTAATTCAAGGCATGAGCACACAGAGGTCAGACAGCGCTTGATCAACAGACTAACCTGTTGATCAGACACAGGATGAATGTCATGCAGTCTCTTAAAATGGGCCTTCTTCTCAGGAGATTTGGGATCCTCAGGATCATATCTATAGGATCGTCATGTCCCCATTTGCCTAGGCACGAAGAGGCAGAACTTGGGTGTGAAGTAAAATGTTTTTTTTTTACATAGGTGTTTTATTCCTACAGGTATAAAAAATTGACTTTAGGCTGGATTCACACCTATGCATTTTTAGTGCTTTTTGCATTTTGCAGATTTGCAATACAGTCCATTTAACATGGTTTCCTATGGAACACATTCTGTAGAGCAAATCTGCAAAATGCAAAAAGCACTTAAAATGCATAGGTGTGAATCAGGCCTTAGATGGGGAGAGGGGCAATATGTACTAAGTGGATCTTGCTTTTTAGCGCAAGATCTACTTTAAGTGCATGCATGATAAAACGCTTTAAAGCTGAATTCCAGTTATCATAACTTTTCACTTTCAATAGATTTTTATTGAAAAAATATAAAGGTACAAAACATGGTATATGAGAACTTTCTGAAATTGTCAAGATGATGGTATCACGACTTTTAAATAGTTACATTGGTCCAGCTTGGTCCAGTTGGCATGGGACCCAGAATGTAGTGTGGTAGAGGTACCTACTACAATGATTTCCAGCTTCCATGGAGATCCTACAGATATGGAGACTCTCGCCAAGCAGTAAGAAGGGTCGCTGGTTCGAATCCCGACCACGGCACTACCTGCCTGGAGTTTGCATGTTCTCCCTGTGCCTGGGTGGGTTTCCTCCGGGTACTCCGGTTTCCTCCCACACTCCAAAGACATGCTGGTAGGTTAATTGGATCCTGTCTAAATTGGCCCTAGTATAGGTATGAATGTGAGTTAGGGACCTTAGATTGTAAGCTCCTTGAGAGTATAGGGACTGATGTGAATGTATAATATATATATGTAAAGCGCTGCGTAAATTGACAGCGCTATATAAGTACCTGAAATAAATAAAATAAATAAAATAAATATGGAGCATACATACTTACAATGGTCCAAGTTACCCCAATGAAAATGTAAAAATTGCCATATCGGGTATTCATCTTTATAAATACATTATACTATTATTTCATGGTTAGGTAGTATCAGGGCAGTGAAATGTCCCTCCTACATTTATTAGGATTTTTTTTTTTTAATTATTATTATTATTATACAGGTTTTATATAGCGCTACAGTTTGCGCAGGGCTTTACAACATGAGGGCAGACATTACAGTTACATTACAATTTGGTACAAGAGGAATCAGAGGGCCCTGCTCATTAGAGCTTACAATCTAAAAAGGAAGGGTCAATTGATACAAAAGGTAATAGCTGTGGGGGGATGAGCTGAAGGAGGAAGTAAAACAGTGTTAGTTAGAAGCAGGATAGGCTTTTTTGAAGAGAAGGGTTTTCAGGGATCGCCTAAAGATGGATAGATCAGGGGACAGTCGGACAGATTGGGGTAGGGAGTTCAAAAGGAATTATTTCTTTTACTTAAAAAAACAAACAAAAAAAAAAACCCTGTATCTGTTCAATGTACTGCCAGTCTGGATTTCCCCCTTCACTCCCAATACCCCCAAATTACATTTGGCTGGTATTTTGCTTTTTTTTTAATTAATATATATATTCTGATGTCTTCTAGGCCTTCTTGTGATGCGCTTTGCCCTTTTCTCCCACTCTTGGTTGGCCTTGGATCATGCAGAAAAGGGCACTGATATGGTGTAATGGGCACCGCTCATAGCACCAATATACTGACAGCAGGATGCTTTGCTCAGAGAGTGGAGCCATGACACCCTGCACTCACAATGTTTTCTCAGTCTTTTAGGTTTAGTGATACTGGATGTCACTCAACCTGGAAGGACACCTTGTGTTTGAAAGGTGGTACTGCAGCTGGGGGACATTTTAAAAGTAAAGTACTATAAAACGATCCACTACAACTGTTTAGCACTGCAGCCAACTCAGTAACTGCCTGTTTATAGGTGAGTAAATTTATCGTCTTCTTTACTAATAGCCCCCACTCACTTCTGGGAATACCAACAAATAATTGTTGCTTTCAATTTAAAGGCTCAAATACAGGGGGTCCCTGGGTTACAAACAAGTTAGGGACTGTAGGTTAGTTCTTAAGTTGAACCTGTTTGTAAGTTGGAACAGGTACATTTTTTAAGTGTAGCTCCAGCCAAAAAAACTATTTTTAAGCTTTTTGGATAGCATAGGGAAGGGTTAACACCCCTGTAACATTTGTTTTGCCGTGTCTGCCCCTGTTCAGAAGATTTCACCTCACTTTCTGTCCCAATGACAATTGGATTTTGAAAATTTTGGGCTGTTGTAGTAACAAGGATTGGTGATAAAGCATCAGTGGAGGTACCTTTTCCCCATAATAGCTCTTACAGGAGTGAATTTCCCTTCCTAGGGGTAGATTTCCTCTCACTTCCTGTTGTCTCCCTCCGTTTGTAAGTAGGAGTCGTTTGTAAGTTGGATGTTTGTAACTAGGGGACCCCCTGTAGACATAAAGGAAATTAAACTTTTTGATCCCTGAGGCCCTGTAAAGAGCAGCACTGATCTAAGGGGAGAGTGAAAGCAAAAGGAGATGCAACTGAGTATCTTGTCTGGTATGAGAAGATTTTCCTTTGACAGCTCTCCGGAGGGCAGGGGTCTTGGCTTGGCTCATATTCCTGTAAGACTGTACCGAGAAAAGGATGAGAGTGAAATAGCTGTGTACAGAATAAGTCTTTATTTAGTGCTGTATTTAAAAACCAACTAATTTCAGGGCTTCTAAGGGACTCCCTACAATGGGATTTCGTACCCCTGAAAGTCTTTTTATTGAATGTGATATTCCATAACCAACAACAGTATAACTTGTCTGGTGCCTTCCTCTATACTTCTCACAGAAAAAACTGATAGAGGATCCTCCCCTTCCTTACTTGGGCAAATAAAAAAAATGGCTTTCAATACATTTTAAAGCCTAATTCAGAGGATGCAACAACCAGCAGCCTGGTCCTCTTCTTTTCAGTGCTGGAATGTGGGCAGACCATTCCTACCAGTGGCTCTGTCCCATTCTGATGACGTGGACTGCTAATACTGCACTGTATGTGCTGACATCAGCGAGAAGGGCAGAGACAGGACCAGTTGGAGACTATCAAGGAAGGTGACAGAGGACCTATTGCCAAAACTAGCACTGGCAGGAAGGTAGATTGCAGGACCATGGATTAAGGTAAATATTACTATGTATTACTCATCTTCTAAAAATAGTGTTAACTCCTATACTTTTATTATTTCCTAAAGTATAACTAAGGCTGGCCATAGATGGTTTGAATCTCAGGTTCAGCAGAATCCGTCTGAGGTTCGAATCATGTATGGGCAGGCTGAGTGTACCAAGTTGATCAATCGATCACCCTGGGAATTACAGACCAGTTAGCCTAACATCAATAGTATGTAAACTCATGGAGGGGATGATAAGGGACTATATACAAAATTTTAGTAATGAGAACGGTATCATTAGCAGTAATCAGCATGGATTCATGAAGAATTGTCCTTATTGCTAAACCAATCTATTAACCTTCTATGAGGAGGTGAGTTGCCATCTAGATAAAGGAAAGCCTGTATATGTGGTGTATCTGGATTTTGCAAAAGCATTTGACACAGTTCCCCATAAAGGTTTACTGTACAAAATAAGGTCCGTTGGGATGGACTATAGGGTGAGTACATGGATTGAAAACTGGCTACAAGGGCGAGTTCAGAGGGTGGCGATAAATGTAGAGTACTCAGAATGGTCAGGGGTGGGTAGTGGGGTCCCCCAGGGTTCTGTGCTGGGACCAATCCTGTTTAATTTATTCATAAACGACCTGGAGGATGGGATAAACAGTTCAATCTCTGTATTTGTGGACATGCAATGCCAAGCTGCTGCTAACAAATCAAACAGAATATTGGCATGCATTAAAAAGGGGATTAATTCCAGAGATAAAACAACAATTCTCCCGCTCTACAAGACTCTGGTCCAGCTGCACCAAGAGTATGCTGTCCAGTTCTGGGCACCTGTCAGGAAAGGTTCTCTCCGCTGGTAATATCGATCATTTGGCGTGCAGTACTGAGGCCCACCAGCAGGTGTCTCTTGGCAGTTTGGAGCTGTCAGAAGAGCTTTTCCCTGCTGGTATTATGTCATCTTTTGACCACAGTACTGGCATCCACCAGCGGAGAGATCCTGGCAGTGTGGAACAGGTATTACCTTCTGCAACCAGGCTTCACGTGACCTCGTTATCAGCTATTGTATAAATACACGGCAAGTGCACACACACCTTGCCCTGGTATTGTCCTTGTGCCCTGACCTGCAGCCTGTTTACCTGAACCCTGAACCCTGATCTTGCCCTGCAGCCTGATCCCTTCCATCTTGTTCCCTGTCTGTTTACTCCTGGCCCCCCATCTACTGATCTCCTGTTTATGACCCTAGCCTAGCTTGACTACGATTCTGGTACTCCCTTTTGCTACCTATGCTGGTTAGTTTATTATCACTGTTTGGTTGTTTGGTTTGTTCACTCTGTTTGCATTGGTGGTGTGTTCACATGTATATGCATTTACCTTAATAAACTACTTTCACCTATTTATGTCTGGTTCACTCTGTTGCAGTCACACAGTTCTGGTCACATCTGGTTTATGACAGAATACCAGGGACATCCCTGACCGGAAGTGGCTGCACAGGGGAACCATTTTGATTCAGTTTGGTTGCAAACATGAATGCCAATGAGGTTATTTATTTTTCTCTGCTGTGATCTGAAAGAGGTGATTATTGCCGCGAGGCTTTGAAAGGATGGTCTAGTGACCAGTTGTTTGCAACTATACGTTTGGCTCACTCCCTGGTCGATCAGGGTTATATATTGTTTGGGGAGGTGCAGCCTTTGATCAAGATCTGTACTGAACTGGCCCTGCCCTGAATTCCAGAGGGCCATGATGATTTCACTCCTCCTTTTGATATGAATCAGGTTGTATCCCTAGTATGGCTTTTTGAAGATGATCCTGCCGATTTTTGTGAGCACTACTCAGCCTGTTGCCCACAGGTGATTGCTGAGTGCATTGTGTCTGCTCAGTCTTTTGTTAGACAGGGAGATTTAAAACCACAGTTTGTACAACCTATACTTTCAGCACGATCTGACATGGTGCAATCAGCTCCAGCCAAACAAACCACCTCTGCCATCAAACACCAGCCTACCCAAATGTAGGTTTCCCCATCACCCATGTCAACTTCAGTTGCAGCTCAGTATACGCTGCTCCCAACCAAATACTCATATCCGGTCTCTGATCCCTGTACCTATCCTGCATTCAACCCACCTGCCTCTTCTCTGCTGCCTACAAACCCACAGGAACTTCGCCCAGCTACTGTTACCTCTTCTCTGCCATATCCCAATCCTCCTTTCCAGTCTGCGGCACCCCTCACCTACAGAGCTTCAGTGGCTAAGCCAAAGAAAAAACAAAAGTTTTTCCCAACCAAAACGATCCTGCCATTATCCCAACCTGTCTCCACACCCACCAATCTGTCCCAGCTTGAAGTTCCAGCGCCAGAGTTCCAGCCCACCATGCCAGTGTTCCAACCCGCTGTGCCAGTGTTTCAGCCCGTGGTGCCAGTGTTCCAGCCCACGGTGCCAGTGTTCCAGCCCCCGGTGCCAGTGTTCCAGCCCGTGGTGCCAGTGTTCCAGCCCGAGGTGCCAGCGTTCCAGCCCGAGGAGCCAGAGCCAGCGTTCCAGCCCGAAGAGCCAGAGCCAGCGTTCCAGTCTGATGTCCTGGTGCCTGCCTTCCGGTCTGATGTGCCTGCCTTCCAGTCTGATGTGCCTGCCTTCCAGTCTGATGTCCTGGTGCCTGCCTTCCAGTCTGATGTGCCTGCCTTCCAATCTGATGTGCCTGCTATCCAGTCTGATGTCTCGGTGCCTGCCTTTCAGCCTGATGTCTCGGTGCCTGCCTTTCAGCCTGATGTCTCGGTGCCTGCCTTCCAGCCTGATGTCTCGTGCCTGCCTTCCAGCCTGATGTCTTGGTGCCTGCCTTCCAGCCTGATGTCTCGGTGCCCGCTTTCCAGTCTGATGTGCCCGCTTTCCAGTCTGATGTGCCCACTTTCCAGCCTGATATCTCGTTGCCTGCCTTCCAGCCTGATGTCTCGTTGCCTGCCTTCCAGCCTGATGTCTTCGTGCCTGACTTCCAGCCTGATATGCCCGCTTTCCAGCCTGATGAGCCTCTGTCTTCTGCCCGGCCTGATGTATTCCTGTCTGCTGCCCAGCCCGATGTGTTCCTGTCTGCTGCCGAGCCTGATGTGTTCCTGTCTGCTGCCCAGCCTGATGTGCCACTGTCTGCTACCCAGCCTGATGTGTCCCTATCTGCTGCCCAGCCTGATGTGCCACTATCTGCTACCCAGCCTGATGTGCCACTGTCTGCTACCCAGCCTGGTGTGTCCCTATCTGCTACCCAGCCTAATGTGCCACTGTCTGCTACCCAGTCTGATGTGTCCTTATCTGCTGCCCAGCCTGATGTGCCACTGTCTGCTACCAAGCCTGATGAGCCTCTGTCTGCTGCCTAGCCTAATGTGTTCCTGTCTGCTGCCTAGCCTGATGTGTTCCTGTCTGCTGCCCAGCCAAATGAGCCTCTCTCTGCTGCCCAGCTGGAAGTGCCTGTGCCTGCTGCCCTGCTTGATGTGCCCACGCCTGCTGCCCGGTTTGAAGTGCCTGTGCCTGCTGCCCAGCTTGAAGTGCCTGTACCCGCTGCCCAGCTTGAAGTGCCCATGCCTGCTGCCCAGCTTGATGTGCCTGCTGCCCTGCTTGATGTGCCTGTGCCTGCTGCCCTGCTTGATGTGCCTGCTGCCCGGCTTGAAGTGCCCGTGCCTGCTGCCCAGCTTGAAGTGCCCATGCCCGCTACCCAGCTTGAAGTGCCCGCTGCCCAGCTTGAAGTGCCTGTGCCCGCTGCCCAGCTTGAAGTGACCATGCCGCTGCCCAGCTTGAAGTGCCCGCTGCCCAGCTTGAATTGCCCGTGCCCACTGCCTCGCTTGATGTGCCTGCTGCCCCGCTTGATGTGCCCGTGCCGGCTGCGCAGTTTGATGTGCCTGCCGCCCAGTTCGATGTGTCTGCCGCCCAGCTCGATGTGCCTGCTACTCAGCTTGAGGTTCCTGTGCCCGCTATCCAGCTTGACGTACTTATTGCCCAATCTGATGTGACTGCCCGTTGCCTGGCTTGACCCCATGGACTTTCCTCAGCAACGGCTAGTTGGAACTTCCGGAGGTCACTCCTTTGAGGTGGGGTAGTGTCAGGAAAGGTTGTCTTCACTGGTAATATCGATCATTTGGCATGCAGTACTGAAGCCCACCAGCAGGTGTCTCCTGGCAGTTTGGAGCTGTCAGAAGAGCTTTTCCCTGCTGGTAGTATGTCATCTTTTGACCACAGTACTGGCGTCCACCAGAGGAGGGATCCTGGTAGTGTGGAGCAGGTATTACCTTCTGCAATGAGGCTTCACCTGACCACGTTAGCAGTTATTGTATAAATACCCGGCAAGTGCACACACACCTTGCCTTGGTATTGTCCTTGTGCCCTGACCTGCAGCCTGTTTACCTGAACCCTGAACCCTGATTCCTGTATCCTGGACCTGTTATATCTGTTCCTGTATCCCTGGATCTTGCCCTGCAGCCTGATCCCTTCCATCTTGTTCCCTGTCTGTTTACTCCTGGCCCCCCATCTACTGATCTCCTGTTTATGACCCTGACCTGACTTGACTAGGATTCTGGTACTCCCTTTTGCTACGTATGCTGGTTGGTTTATTATCACTGTTTGTATTGGTGGTGTGTTCACATGTATATGCATTTACCTTAATAAACTACTTTCACCTATTTATGTCTGGTTCACTCTGTTGCAGTCACACAGTTCTGGTCACATCTGATTTATGACAGCACCAGTCCTCAGGAAGGATGTACGGGAAATGGAGCGAGTACAAAGAAGGTCAACCAAGCTAATAAAGGGTCTGGAGGATATTAGTTATGAGAAAAGGATGCGAGCACTGAACTTATTCTCTCTGGAGATAAGACGCTTGAGAGGGGATATGATTTCAATATACAAATACCATACTGGTGACCCCACAATAGGGATAAAACTTTTTCGCAGAAGGGAGTTTAACAAGTTTGGCGGCCACTCATTAAAATTAGAAGAAAAGAGGTTTAACCTGAAACTACGTAGAGGGTTCTTTACTGTAAGAGCGGCAAGGATGTGGAAATCCCTTCCACAGGCGGTGGTCTCAGCGGGGGGCATTGATAGTTTCAAGAATCTATTAGAAAAGCACCTGAACGACCGCAACATACAGGGATATACAATGTAATACTGACATATAATCACACACATAGGTTGGACTTGATGGACTTGTGTCTTTTTTCAACCTCACCTACTATGTAACTATGTAACTTGGATACAACCAGCCTTCCGGATATTGCATGCGATTATTACTAGCGGCTGGTATAGCCACTAGCAATTATCACTGTCTTTTCCTAGCAGGGACAGCTCCCCCCTCCCCGCCGGGAGAATACAATGGCTTGGTGGGAGGGATTTCCCTGTCAACACTGTCTGTGTTCATGGGGGAATCAAGTGGTTGCAGAAAAGAAATTTACTCCATATATGGCATGCTTAAAGGTGTGTCCCTGTTCAGGACATTTACTATCTCTAATTGTCCTGATAACCAATATCATTGGGAATGAAAGGGAGAGTAAATCCAAAATTTGGAAAAGTTGCCACCAGAACAAGAATAGAGGGGAAAGAGGGAATCTTTTTCTTTTGACAACTAGAATTTACCTCCGATTGGAAAGAAAGTGTCACTTCCGATTGAGTCTACAAGACAGGAAGTATAGCGATGGCAAAAAAAAAAAAAAATTGTCCCTACTCTATTGAAAAACAAAACGTTCTGGCTTTAGATATACTTTAACTGTCCAGATGCTTTAATAGTTTTTGAAACACGACTGAATTTTAAAGATTATTTTTTTTACGTTTCTTTGGCTACAGAGTTTGAGCAAGTTAAATCTAGGCTTCATTCAATGTATTCGTTCTGTCCATTCTGAATCCTTTGATACAAAACAGACCTCTTGAGGTTACAATGGGCACGTTTCATTTGGCATTTGTCAACAGTCAGCAAGTCTGGGCTTACATAGTTGGTAAGGTTGAATAAAGACACCAGTCCATCCAGTTCAACCTATGTGGGCCTGTGTGTTCATAATAATTTCCCGTATCCCTGTATACTGTGTTTGCTAAGATACTCGTCCAAGAGTTTTTTTACAACTATCAATACTTCCAGCTGACAACACCGATTGTGGAAGTGAATTCCACATCTTTCAATAAAAAATTAAAATTACTGCGCTGTCTCAAATGCTCTGTGAAAAAAATTGTGATTTGTAAAGAATTGATATATAAAAACAGCTGTGACTTTTCTGTAAGATACACACATCAATCAACAATTTCCAATATCAAGTCACGCTATATTTGCATAAAGTGAGTCCATGCTGTGAATTAGAATACTCCTACATTTCTAAAGTGAATATTATAAATAAAATTAATCAAATTGCACATTGTGAACAGTCCACTCAAATTGCTAGTGGAACTCCACTGTGAAAACAACACACAATGCACCCGGGAATGGTGATGAGAGAAAAGATCTGCCTTCCACATCCACACACATTGCAGCTTACCGACTCCTGTTGATCTCTTATTATAGGAGATCACAAGCGTTTCTGGCTTAATACCCAGCACGGGCCTTTTATTGCATACAGCCAAGATCCCAGCGTCTTCACAGGAGTTGTGACCCTTACAGGTATATTTTGCCAGATGTTTCCCATAAAAGAGTGATAAAATTCAGAGTTACCACATCAAAGATTACCCGACTTGTGCTGAAGGGAATGAATCACATTCAAGGGGACGCCTGTTACTATGTTGCAACAGCCCCTAATGGAGAAGGAAAAAAATCAAATCTAGCGAAATTAGATCAAAAATTGATCCGTAAACCCGGAAGGGAATTAAATCTCCTTCATGGGGACACCCGTAGTTGCAATATAGTAGCCCCTAGTGGTGAAAAAGTTCCTTACACATATGCTGTGTTATAATTAGACAATGTTACATCAAAGATTATCAGAATTGTCCTGAAGGGAATAAATCACCCTCTAGGGGACGCCTGTTACTATGTTGCAACAGCCCCTAGTGGAAAAGGAAAAAATCAAATCTAGCGAAATTAGATAAAAAAATTGATCCGTACACCTGGAAGGGAATTAAATCTCCTTCATGGAGACACCTATACTTACAATATAGCAGCCCCTAGTGGTGAAAGAATTTATTACACTTATGCTGTGTTAAAATTAGACAATGTCAGAATCAATGTGGAGGGTACTAAAACACCTTCCTAATGACTCCAAACTGCTAGCAGCCTCTAGTGGTTAAAAAAAGGTTAAAAGGCCACAATTAGATTAAATTGTATATAAATATAACATATTCAAGTTTATAATGCTGAATGATTTTTCCCAAACCAAATTGTCTCAAAAGAAAATGTATTGGGATCAAATACCAATATGGCTTACAAAATTAATTGTTAATCTACAGACACGTAAAATCTTTAAAATATTTACCAAGATTTGCATACATATGCATTTAGTTGGCACCTACATTGGTAATATCCTACAAAAATCCTGTCAGGTATATATCCATAAATGTTACCCCTCCAATGGTATAGGGCAGGATAAGAGATGTTAATCGAAAAAGTCACGATTTAAAGATGTTAGATTGGGAATAATTGATGGTATTTTTATCTACTTTGAAGTTACATATCGTCCAAAACCCAGATCAAGTTTACGGCAACAGTATACTTTATAAGTTATCTATAAATGCATTTACATCTATATTGAGGCTGAACGGGGTATAACACCGTACCCTATGTATCCATATCATTTCTAGCCTAGACAAACCTCTAATAAAAGCACTATCCCTCCAATGTGCACTGAAACTATCAGTGCCAATGAATAAGGTATTAGCAGGATCCCTGTTGTGATGGGTCGCATAATGTTTTGAGACTGAGTGATATTTGAAACCATTTCTGAAGTTAGTGATATGTTCGCCTAGGCATATCTGCATAGTAGGTTTAGTCCTCCCTGTGTATTGCAATCCGCAGGGACATTGCAACAAATAACTACTCCTATCGTGGAGCAGGTGATAAATGGTTCAATTCGATGCTCAACTGAAGTGCTAGTAAATATAAATTGGTCTGTTTTCCTATTTTTAATCTTATTCAAGGAACATATTTGACATTTCCGACATTGATGGTACCCTGTCAGATTTTGAAAAAATGCCAGTTTTTTATCTATATCGTTTCCCTTAGAGGATCATGTCATAACACTGGGATCCGACCTTTAATGGTTAATTTTTTGATTTTTAAATCTGGCTTGAATTGCGTAGTTTACTGTGCTATCAATGTGTTGGCACCATTTCTCGCTTAAATAGCATTATACACATACCTGGGTGAAACTTATTTTTATTTTTATTTGTGGTTTTGTCTTGCTTCAAACTTGTGCCGTATACTGTGGGCATTTGCCCATTCTTGAAATGGCGGATTCAAATAAGTGTCATGCAAAGCCCAGAATGAGGTGTGTCTTTCTGTTAGATGGATATATATATATATACGCAAGTCCCGAACCACTGGTTGCAATCGAGAGTTGGCTGGCTCGGTGTTCTATACTGCATGATATGCTTTTAATAAATGTAAGCGCAATACTTTTTATTCTAATTAAATAATATACCCAATGATTTTACGCTATGGAAGCTTTTATCACTCTTTTAAGGGAAATATCCGGCAAAATATACCTGTAAGGGTCACAACTCCTGTGAAAATGCTGGGATCTTGGCTGTATGCAATAAAAGGCCCGGGCTGGGTACTAAGTCAGAAGCGATTGTGATCTCCTATAATTAGAGATCAAAAGGAGTCGGTAAGCGGCAATCTGTGTGGAGGTGGAAGGCAGATCTTTTCTCTCATCACCATTCCCGGGTGCATTGTGTGTTGTTTTCACAGTGGAGATCTACTAGCAATTTGAGTGGACTGTTTACAATGTACATTTTGATCAATTTTATTTAAAATATACTCTTTAGAAAGGTTGGAGTATTCTAATTCACAGCACTGTCTCACTTTATGCAAATATAGTGTGACTTGATATTGGAAATTCCACATCTTTACTGCCCTGACAGTGAAAAACCCCCTATGCAGCTTAAGGTAAACCACTTCTCCTTTGAATTCATTGAGTGATCCCATGTCTTCCTACACTCCTTGAGACTGAATATTTTATACCCTATGCCAGAATCGCCACGGAAGTATTTACTGCCTCACAGAAGCCGTCTATTCAGACAAAACTTACGTCAGTCAAGGCAAGGAAGCTGAAGTGACGTTGTGGTGCCCGTGGAAGGTGGAGGAGGAATGTTTGTTTCCTAATGCCTTTTGTAACTTTGCTGCTGTAAGCAGATTTCTATTAAACCTTTTTGCTTTTACTGGATGCTGCACAATGAGTTTTTTCTCTTCTCACTGACATACAGCATGGCCAGTCTGAGGGTTTTTAAGGATACATTTATATGGTGACTTCTATCAGTGGAATCTACAAGGCGACTGAAAAGTAATGCTGGCTTATACCCAGAGTGAGGGGTCAAGCTTACTGATGTGAATACAGACCTTGATTGGTCTGAGAATCTGGTAAGAGAATATATTTGCCCTGATTTCCTATGGGGAGTACTGGGTGTTACACCTATTAAGTACCGGAGGACATTTGCACTTAGTTGCGTATCACCTTTATGGACTTTTTTTTTGGACACTTAATTCATTTTATTTCTTTTCATTGAGGACTTTTATTATTATATATCGCGTTATTTGTGGAGATATATACAATAATTATGTGACAGCGCAACACTTTTTTATTTTTATTTTGTTTCTTTATGTGTACAATGTTGTGAGTGCTGCTGTTGCCATCATTTATTTATTATTTTATTATTATCACGTTTGTACACGAGGGCAAGTTTTTTTTATATATTTATATATCGCTATCTTACCTCCTCAAGTGTCTCATCTCCATTGAGAACCATTTTAATGTTTCTAGTCATTCCTCGTAACTGAGGTCCTCCAGTCCCTTATTAATTTTGTTGCCTTTCTCTGGGCACTCTCCAGTTCCCACACCTCCCCTTTGGTGTACACACACCAGAAAAATATGTGCATGCAATGACCTGTTCAAGCTCAGAATTGCCTTAATTATCTGTTAGGTCTCCATCACCACTACCAATGTGTCACATTGCTTGCATAAAATAAGAAAATCCCCATGATTTATCAAGACGTCTAAGGGGCTCTGATAGTCTTTATAACACGTTCTAATTTTAGATGAAATGGACAGTGGCGTATCCAAGGTATGGCAGATATGGCAAGTGACATGGGCGCCATATGAAGGGGGCGCTCGTGAGTGGCTGGGCAGCAAGGCACTTGCCAGGATTCCTCTTCCCCACCTGGACTCTCCAGCGCCTCACGCTCCTCCATGCGCAGCTTTTTCTCCCCACATCACTGGTTGGAGGAGCAGCAGCTGTAGCTCAACTCCAGTGACCCAATGCGAGCCACTTTCTGATCCCTGGGGAGGGACTTCACTCTCCACGCCCCCCATGGCCGGTTTCCTTCTGTGGAAGACGCACAGGGTTGCCAGTGGCAATGGGAGGGGGCGAGCGCGAGGGAGCGCGGCTAGCGATTTATCAGATTGGACGTCAGCGGTCACTCACATGGCGGTAGAATTCGGTGGTTGAAGTGACTGAAGGAGGAAGAGCGGCAGAGGAGGACGGAGAGAGAGCAGGCTGTGAGAAGGGGGGACCCTGAGAGATAGCGGCGCCATGTCCTTCACGTTCAGGAGGAGAGAAGCCAACCAATTTATGAGTGTGACTCCCCTGACATGGCCAGCCATAAGAAACTGAGAGGGCATGCTGGGAGTTATAGTCCCCCCTCTACCAGAGACTGGCAGGACATGCTGGGGGTTATAGTTCTCCCCCAGACACTGTCAGGACATGCTGGGAGTTTTAGTTCTCCCCCAGAGACTGGCAGGACATTCTGGGAGTTATAGTTCTCCCCAGAGACTGGCAGGACATGCTGGGAGTTGTGGTTCTCTCTCCTAGAGACTGGCAGGACATGCTGGGAGTTATAGTTCTCCACCCCCAGAGCCTGGCAGGACATGCTGGGAGTTTTGGTTCTCCTTCCCACAGACTGGCAGGACATGCTGGGAGTTATAGTTCTCCCCTCCAGAGACTGGCAGGACATGCTGGGAGTTATGGTTCTCTCTCCCACAGACTGACAGGATATGCTGGGAGGTATAGTACTCCCCCAAAGACTGGCACGACATGCTGGGAGTTATGGTTCTCCCTCCTAGAGACTGGCAGGACATGCTCTGAGTTATAGTTCTCCCCTCCAGAGACTGGCAGGACATGCTGGGAGTTATAGTTCTCCCCCCAGAGCTTGGCAGGACATGCTGGGAGTTATGGTTCTCCCTCCCACAGACTGGCAGGATATGCTGGGAGTTATAGTTATCCCTTCCAGACTGGCAGGACATGCTGGGAGTTATGGTTCTCCCTCATATAGACTGGCAGGACATGCTGGTAGTTATAGTTCTCCCCCCAGAGCCTGGCAGGACATGCTGGGAGTTATGGTTCTCCCTCCCACTGACTGGCAGGACATGCTGGGAGTTATAGTTCTCCTCCAGAGACTGGCAGGACATGCTGGGAGTTATGGTTCTCCCTCCCACAGACTGGCAGGATATGCTGGGAGTTATGGTTTTGCCTCCTAGAGACTGGCAGGACATGCTGGGATTTATAGTTCTCCCCTCCAGAGACTGGCAGGACATGTTGGGAGTTATGGTTCTCACTCCCACAGACTGACAGGATATGCTGGGAGTTATGGTTCTCCCTTCCGGAGACTGGCAGGATATGCTGGGAGTTATGGTTCTCCCTCCTAGAGACTGGCAGGACATGCTGGGAGCTATAGTTCTCCCCTCCAGAGACTGGCAGGACATGCTGGGAGTTATAGTTCTCCCTCAGAGAATGGCAGGACATGCTGGGAGTTATGGTTCTCCCTCCCACAGACTGGCAGGATATGCTGGGAGTTATAGTTCTTCCTTCCAGAGACTGACAGGACATGCTGGGAGTTATAGTTCTCCTCTCCAGAGACTGGCAGGACATGCTGGGAGTTATGGTTCTCCCTCCCACAGACTGGCAGGATATGCTGGGAGTTATAGTTCTCCCTCCTATAGACTGGCAGGACATGCTGGGAGTTATAGTTCTCCCCCCAGAGCCTGGCAGGACATGCTGGGAGTTATGGTTCTCCCTCCCACAGACTGGCAGGATATGCTGGGGGTTATAGCTCTCCCCAGAGACTGGCAGGACATGCTGGTGGTTATAGTTCTCCGCCAGAGACTGGCAGGACATGCTTGGGGTTATAGTTCTACTCCAGAGACTGGCAGGACATGTTGGGGCTTATAGTTCTCCTCCAAAGACTGGCAGGACATGCTGGGGGTTATAGTTCTACTCCAGAGACTGGCAGGACATACTGGGGGTTATAGTTCTCCCCCAGAGACTGGCAGGACATGCTGGGAGTTATGTTATTTGCCAATCCATAATTCGTTAATTAATAAATTAAAGAGCTTGACTTGTCGTTTTGTTAAGGTTATCTGAAAGATGGGTTTGAAATGTTTTGACAAGGGCGCAGTTTCAGTGCTTGCCATAGGTGCCATTTTCACTAGATACGCCTCTGGAAATGGAACTAGTTGTTTTATTGAGCCTTGTAAATCATATAGGTCAAGCTTGTCCATTTATAAACACTTTGGCAAAGCAATGTCTCCAAATGTCAGTGAGCCTGATTGCTGTTCAGATTCTTCATCATCTGCTGATCTCCAGAAATAAACTGTTCAACGGGACAATGGCTTGGCAATCATCAATGACTCAGTCTACACGGGTTTTCTTGTAACATTGGCCATTTATTAGTGTTTCTAGAAAGGCACACATTCGCAGTAATCATTCTGTAACAAAAATGTAATTCTCTGATGAGAAAAGAACACCTGTGTTGTATAAATTTATCGGTCTATGAGGCAGTGTGTTGTGCATTTGCAGCTCATTGCTCCCTTGGAGCCATAAAATAATACTTTGGATTATACAAGTCAATGTGACTTTGTATGTGAGCCGTGTATAAATCCCTTCTGTGGAAATCTAGAGTGTAAATTGCTTTGATTCACATTAATTCCAAGAGGGCTACATGCAGTCTCTTCTCTTTTAACTCTTTTGTGTCAGAAATAATAAAAGGCATGGCTTAAAGTATTGTAAGGATTCTTTTTTTTTAAATAACAAACATATCATACTTACCTCCACTGTGCAGCTCGTTTTGCACAGAGTGGTCCCGAACCTCCTCTTATGGAGTCCCCCGGCGGCTCTTGCGGCTCCTCCCCACATCAGATAACCCCCTAGGAGAAGCGCTCTCCCAGGTGATACCTTGTGGGCACGCTCCCGAGTCCAGCATTTGCTTCCATAGACAGGAATGCCGGACTCGGCCCGCCCCCCAGCGCTCGCGTGATTGGATTTGATTGACAGCAGCGGGTGCCAATGGCTGCACTGCTATCAATGTATCCAATCAAGAGGTGGGACGCTGTGGAGAGAGGGAGAGCGCGTCTCCGCTGACAGAAATATGGGGCTCAGGTAAGTAAAACGGGGGGCGGTCACTGCCAGGTGTTTTTTCACCTTAACAGACATCCCAAGTCTCCCGCGAGGTGTGGGAGCCTCCCGCATTCCGGGGGCGGCTCCAAAGTAACCTGTATGTTACTCTACTCAGTTTATGAATGGACAGGAGCCACTGTCTCCTATCCATTGATCTTCAATGCTGAGAAAGGAACTGGGAAATCAATGTCCTCAGCCTCTTTCTCTGTCTCAAAGGGGAGATGTCAGGGTTCTGTTTAAACCCATGATATCTTACCAAAGCCCCCCCCCCACCCAACAGGGTTGATAAAAAAAAAATGCAAAAAATATTTAAAAATTAAATTGTAAACAAAAATTATAAACAATTTAATTATAAAAAAATTATAAAATAAAAAACGACACCACCTCCCTGTCCTACCAACACTGTCCACTGCTCCAACTTCCTCCCCCCAAAAAGCATTTAAAAAAAAAAAATAAGTGTAAAAAAAACCAATATGTAAATATAAAAACTACTGACACCATCCACTGCCCTACTCACATCATCACCGCCACATACTCCCCACCCCTTCCCCAGAAGCACTGTGAAAAAAAATATAAAAAAACAATATTTAAAGAAAATAATAAACAACAAAATTGTAAAAAAATAATAAAAACAAAAAACTACTGACACACTGCTCTACTGACACTGTCCACTACTCCCGCCCACAATCTTTGTTAAAAACAAAAAATAAAAAATATAACTTGTAAAAAAAATAATAATAAAAATAAAGAACTACTGACAACGTCCACTGCCCTACTGACACCATCCTGCACACCGCTGTACACTCCACACTCCTCGCATACACATTATGCCCACCTACATACACTCCGCACTCCTCTCCTGAAAATACTACCCACCACCATACACCACATTGTACATTCCCTATTTCTTTATCGTACATCAGGGGACACAGAGCCACAGTAATTACTGTATGGGTTATATAGGCACCTTTAGGTGATGGACACTGGCACACCCTAGACAGGAAGTTTAACTCGCTATATAACCCCTCCCCTTACCGGGAGTACCTCAGTTTTTTCGCCAGTGTTTTAGGTGTTGGTCACGAGTAAAGATGTACAAGACAAGGAATTGGTCGCACACTGGAACTAGTAATTATCTCGATTTCATCTTTATTGTCAAAAAAGGGTCAGACAGATACAGGCAATGGTAGACGTTTCACAAGCGATCGCTTGCTTGTTCACAAACAGTGAAGAAAAGATGTGCTTAGCTCCACTGGAGTAGTCCTTGCTGGGGCAAGCCATGCAGCTGGATCCATTCAAAATGTCTTTTTAGGCCAAATTGAATGGTACCCGGGCCTCGTGTCGGAAGAAACATATTTCAGACAGATTTCCTGGAGGGGTGCTATACGGGTCCAAGGGCATGAAACCCCCGATAAAAAGGGGCCCCAGTCCTTGAAGGTTTTTTAACGGAGCCCACCTTGTGGGGTGAAGATTGGGTCTGTCTGGTTTACCACAGAACCCTGCAGCCAGATAAGGTAAGTGGATATTCCTAAGAAATTTTTTAATCCTTATGAGTTTTCTCCTTTAAGTAAATGTCATGTCATGCCTAAAGTCGCCACTGGGGGCTGTCAAGAGCATGTACCTGTTCCATGCTTGTCAGTCTCGCTCTGTGTCATTAGAAGCTGCAGGCTTCCTCCAGTCCCATGCCTCAGGTAAGATGTTGGAAGGGGGGTTTTCTTTTTAAACATCCCCCGCCTGGACAGAAGTTTTTCTTCTCTCCCCAGGAGGCAGAGGGAGCACTGAACAGTCGTCAGTATGCCGTGCCACTCCCGCTGCCACCGCCATAGTATGGCGATTCTCCTTCCATGGGCTCTCCCCCTCTCCTCCACCCCACCCTCCCCCCCACATGTGATCCGGTTGGATCAGAGGCCCACTCGCGTGGGAAAACAATCTTTTTTAGAAAAGAGTGGGGGGGCGCAGTGGGAAGTCAGAGAAAGGGGGTGGGGCTTAGCGTGGCGTCGACATGCTTCAGCCTCCACAACGCGGGGTTGTGTAAGCTATAAATGAACCTTTTGCAGGTGCATTCAGCTGACGGAGGGACACAGAGCAGATGGGGGCAAGTGAGTGTTGGTGACACAGACATTCCCATGGCACATTTACTTAGCATCAGGCTGAGCATTAATAGCAGCGGCAGTTGCTGGACTATTTGCTCAGCAATGGGTGCATTTTTGGTAGTACCTCTGCATTTGTGCTTAGCACTATAGTCAGAAGAGGAGGTACAAATACCTCAAAAAATAAGGGCTAAAGGGATTTCCCTCAGTGGAAGGGGGAAGATGAATTCCCCTCAGGGGACCATGAAGAGGCTAATGACTCCTCTTCTGAGGGATCAAGTGGGGAAGGACCTTCTTCAGCTTCACAAGCTGAGAAATTGCTGGTGCAATCTCTTACTGAAATGGTCCACTCCACATTTAAGCTACCCTTAACTGAGTCAGTTGAAAAGCCCACTTCTTGTTTGGGTTCACTAAAGCCTCCTCAAGCTTTGCGTGCCTTTCCTGTTCATTCATTGCTGGAAAAGCTTATGTATTCTGAGTGGGATCACCCAGATAAGAATTTTTTCCCTCCTAAAAAGTTTTCAACGCTTTATCCTATGAAGGAAAAATTTACTTAGATGTGAGGTATACCAGCAATTGACGCTCCAATATCCTCTGTCAATAAAAGTTTGACTTGTCAAGTTGACAATGGCACAAATGCTTAGGGATCCATCCGCTAAAAAATTGGAATTCCTATTGAAAAACATTTTCTCTTTGGCAGGTTCAGTAGCTCAACCTGCAGTGGCGGCGATTGGGGTATGTCAATCCTTGAGAGATCACTCAGAAACAGGTGCTCAAGGTTTTCCCTGAGCAGCAGGCCCAGGATCTAACAGAGCTGCCAGGGGGTTTGTGTTTTGCAATTGACACGATCAGAGATTCTATTCTTCAGACCTCTCGTTTTACACTTGGATTGGTGCATATGTGTAGAATCTTACAGTTGAAAAATTGGTCAACCGAAGCGTCATGCAAAAAACACCTGGCTGGTTTCCTTTCCGCGGTGAAAGGCTGTTTGGGGATGATTTGGACAAATATATCCAAAAAATATCAAGTGGAAAAAGTACCCTTTTGCCAGTTAAGAAAAGGAGTAAACATCCCTCATTTAAACAAACTCCTTCTCCAGGGCCAGGGGCATCAGCCTCCAGGCAGTCGCGACGGTCTCCACCGTCAGGTTCAAGAGGTAAACCTCAGGGTCAACCCCAGGAAAAAAAGAAGTCCTGGGGGAGGAAACCTACAAGACAGAACACTAAAGCCTCTTTATGAAGGGGTGCCCGCGCTCGCTCAAGTGGGGGGAAGACTTTTGCAGTTCTCAAGGGTCTGGCAGGAAGAGTTCAGAGAATTTCCGTCTCCTCGTTTCCTCAGGTCAAACGTTCCCAAAGATCCAGAGAAAAAGAAGTCTCTCTTTCAAGCATTAGACCAACTTTTGTCTCAAAAAGTGATCATGGTGGTCCCCATGAAGGAGCAGGGGTTGGGGTTTTATTCAAACCTTTTCACGGTGCCAAAACCAAATGGAGATGTCAGACCCATTCTAGATCTCAAGGATCTAAACTGATTCCTGAATATCCACTCTTTTCGCATGGAATCAATCTGATCTGTTGTCTCCATCCTGCAAGGAGGAGAACTTCTGGCATCAATCGACATCAAGGATGCATACCTGAATGCGCCTATTTTTCCCGCTCACCAGAAATATCTGCGTTTCGAAGTAGAAAAACTCCATTTTCAGTTTGTAGCCTTGCCTTTCGGTCTAGCTACTGCACCTCGGGTATGTACAAAACTTCTGCCCCTTCCTCTGGAAAGATTAAGGACTCAAGGTCTAACAATTATAGCATACCTAGACGACCTGTTCTTGATAGACCGGTCAGTAGCCCGCTTAGCCCAAAGCATGGTCACCACAGTCAACTACCTGGAATATCTAGGTTGGGTCCTCAACCTAGAGAAATCTTCTTTAAATCCATTAAGAAGACTGGAGTACTTGGGTCTAATCATAGATAAAGCCCAGAAGAGGGTGGTTTTACCCCAAGCAAAGATCAGCGCCATAAAGGAGCTGGTTCAGGTGGTCAGGGCAAAGAAGTATCCTTCTATTCGCCTTTGCATGAGGTTGTTGGGGAAGATGGCTTCATTCGAAGCGGTTCCCTAAGCTCAATTTCATTCGAGACTTCTACAAAACAGTATCCTATCTACAAGAAGGTCCAAGCGCTAGATTTTCCAATGCGTCTGTTGCCAAAGGTGCGCCAGAGCCTCAGTTGGTGGAGGATATCCAAGAATCTGCAGAAGGGGAAATCCTTCTTACCAGTTACCTGGAAGGTGGTAACAATAGATGCCAGCCTGTCAGGTTGGGGAACAGTCCTGGAAGAAGCAACTGTCCAAGGGAAATGGTCAAGGACCAAAAGGACCTTGCCCATCAACATTCTAAAGATTCGGGCAGCACGCCTAGCCCTAAGGGCCTGGACATTCAGGTTGCGGAATTGTCCGATCAGAATTCAGTCCGATAATGCCACAGCAGTGGCTTATATCAATCACCAAGGGGGCACCAGAAGTCATGCAGCCCAGGGAGAGGTAAACCATATCCTAGCCTGGGCAGAAAAGCATGTGCCATGCATATCTGCAATCTTCATTCCAGGGATCGAGAATTGGCAGGCAGACTACTTGAGTCGCCAGCAGTTGTTCCCGGGGGAATGGTCCCTTCACCCTGACGTCTTCCTGGCTATATGTCAAAGGGGGATCCCGGATGTAGATCTGTTTGCATCCAGGTTCAACAGCAAAGTTGACAACTTTGTGTCAAGAACAAGGGATCCACTTGCATGCGGAACAGATGCGTTGGTGACCCCGTGGGATCAGTTCTCACTGATTTATGCACTGATCTCACTGATTTTGACTGCTCTCACTACATCCAGAGAATATAGTGACTTTTCTTCCGTAGAACGGGGTTCTGGAAAAAATGAAGGAAGAACAATATCCTGGTTTAGATGAAAACCTGAAACCACCTTCAGCAGAAAGCCTTGTGAATAATGAAATATGACTCTTTATAAGAAAGAGCAGCCAATTCTGATACCCTTCTTGCAGAAGATATGGATACCAGAAAAACTAGCTTCCTTGTCAAAAGGACCAAGGGAATATGTTGTATCGGCTCAAAAGGTCATTTCTGTAATGCCGACAGAACTAAATTCAAGTCCCAAGGATTCAGGGGTGACCTAACCGGTGGATTAAGCCGCGTTACCACCTGTATAAATCTACGGACCAAAGAATGCAAAGCAAGTGGTCATTGAAACAATACTGATAAGACCGAGACCTGGCCTTTGATAGTGCTCAAGGCCAGCTTCATCTCCAACCCCATTTTCAGAAAGGCAAGGATTCTACCGACTGTATTACATACGTTCTGGGATGCCAACCCCTGGATTCACACCAGGAAACATATGCCTTCCAGACTCTATAATAAATGATTCTGGAAGCTGGCTTCCTTGCATTAATCAATGTAGATATCACTGAGCCTGAAAGCCCATGATTCTTCAAAATGTGGGTTTCAATAGCCAAACCATTAAATTTAGCGTTTTTAAGGTAGGATGGAACACTAGTCCCTGTGAAAGCAGGTCTGGAAGTGGTGGTAGGGTCCATGGGTCCTCTACCGCCATCTTTACGATCTCTGCATACCAAGATCTTCTGGGCCACGCTGGGGCCACAAGCACCACCGACTTCCTTTCCTGCTTGATCCTGCTAAGAAGTCGTGGTAGCAGCAGAATAGGAAGCACTCAAACCAGGGCTGTTAGTGCTTCGTGGGCAGTGCATCACCAAGCCTCCATGGCTCAAATCTGCAAGGCCGCAACTTGGTCTTCAGTCCATACATTCACCAGATTCTATCAGGTGGATGTAAGGCATGAGGATATCGCCTTTGGGCGCAGTGTGCTGCAGGCAGCAGTATAAGTCCTCAGGTCTGATTGCATCCTATTTTTGTTTGTGTTTCCCTCCCCTCAGATAGCATTGCTGTCAGGGCTGGGCTCAGCCCTTCCTTCTCTGAGCTGGCTGCTGAGCTGTCGGCTAATTTCCAGCTCCCATCTCTCTCCACAGTTACCCAGCTGTTGTTGATTCTGCTCGTCAGTCCTGCCTACTTAAAGCCGTCCAGCTCACTTGATCTCTGCCTTCGCCTTTGTCAACATCACAGTGACTTTCTTCTGCGTTCCTGTTGAAGACTTGCTAGGCTGACGTTCCTTCTGGCTCCTGATCCTGCTTGCTGTACTACTACGTTTATCTCTGGCTCTCTGGCATTTGCTTGGCTGACAAGCCGATCCGGTTACTGAACTCTGGCTTGTTTTGACTATGTTTACTCTGTTTACCTGATTATTATTATTACTAATTAAACAAGTGTGATTTAACTATGCTTCTGTGTTGGTCTGATTCATAGTTCCTGATAGTAGGCGAAGGCCATGAATTCAGAAGATACAGTCAATCCACTTGTTGGCAATATTTTTTCCAGATTGGATGAGCAAGATCACCGCATGGATCGGTTTGCCATAGCGTTACAAACGCTCCTGAGTCGCACGGCTCACCTGGAAACTCCCACTGTGGCTGCTATGGTACAACCTGAGTTGCAGGCCGTCCCTGCTGCTGCGCTAGTCTTTGTGCAGGCACCCACCTCGAGTATTACCTCTATAAGAGGTATGTCTGGTTCCACTCTGCTTCCCCAGTGATTTGGGGCGATCCAGTTCAATGCAGTGGATTTCTCAACCAGGTTCAGATTTACTTTGAGATGCTGCCCCAGGTGTTTCCCACGGACAGAAGCAAAGTAGGTTTCATGATATCTTTGCTTTCTGAGAGAGCCTTGGCCTAGGCAAACCCTCTATGGGAGATACAAAAACCTTGGAATATATAAATAAGTGCAGCGCTATACTTTTATATCGTGAATTGACAATTGTGCATATCAACATAGAGAAATCCTAAAATAGTAAAAGTCCATTTTCAATAAATACAAAAACCTATTGTCTTGAGTTACCCTGAGTTTGTGGCCTCCTTTAAAAGGGTATTTGACGTTCCCACATGCTCCTCTTCTGCTGCCAAGTGCCTCATGTCCATCAAACAGAGTACGAGAACTGTTGCCGACTACGCCATTGAATTCCGTACTCTGGCAGCAGAGGTTGCTTGGAACAATGAGGCCCTTGTGGCTGCTTTTTTTCTTGGTTTCTCGGATTCCATCAAGGATGAGATACCAGCCCGAGATATACCCACTGAGCTGGAGAGGTTAATCACGTTTGCCATCCTCATTGACTCCAGACTCAGAGAAAGACTCTCTTTTAAGGAGCACTTGAGGAAGCCTCCTGTACATTTGCCTTCAAGCTTTGCAGTCTCACCTGTGCCTCCCTCACCTCCCATGCCTCCTGGTACTGAGTCGGTCAGTGAAATGAACCCATGCACCTGGGCTTCACGTGTCTCTCTGTGGATGAGAGAGCCTTTAGGGGGAGGGAGAGATTGTGCCTTTATTGTGGCCAGGCAGGTCACTTTTTGAAGTTTTGTCCTACCCGTCCAGGGAACGCCCGAACCTTGAGGTCCTGTCATGGACAGACCTTAGGTTTCGTCTCCAGTTATCCAGAAGGATAAGCCCCTGGTTTCGGTCACCCTTTCTTGGGCTGAGTCGTCCATCCAGATACAGGCTCTAATCGACTCTGGGGCTGCAGGCCTGTTCATTGATGCTGCCTTTGTATCGCAGCACTCGATTCCGCTGCAGCTGCGTGACACTCCACTTGCCATTGAGGCTCTTGATGGGAGACCTCTACAGCCTGCACATGTGACTCATGAGACAGTTCTGTTGTCCGTGGCCATAGGGGCTCTTCACCATGAGACAATACAATTCTAAGTTATTTCCTCACCTAGGTTTCCGCTGGTTATTGGTTATCCTTGGTTATAGAGGCACAACCCCTCTTTTGATTGGCTCTGTGCTGAGGTTCTCTCCTGGTCACCACAATGCAGTGAGACGTGCTTTCAGAAGGTAGCCAAGGTCCTGTGCACCTCTTCACTTTCCTCCCTGCCGGAGGAGTACCGCGATTTTAGCGATGTCTTTGACAAAGGTCAAGCCGGTAGTTTGTCTCCACACCGGCCTTATGATTGCGCAATTGACATTCAACCTGGTGCCATACCCCCTCGTGGCCGGGTTTACCCTTTGTCAGTCTTGGAGGATAAGGCCATGGAGGAGTATGTTGCAGACGCACTTTCTCGAGGTTTCATCCGCAAGTCCTTGTCTCCTGCTAGTGCTGGTTTCTTCTTTGTGAAGAAGAAGAGCGGTGAACTGAGACCTTGTATTGATTATAGGGGTCTCAATCGTTACACGATTAAGAATGCCTACCCGATTCCGTTGATTAGAGATATTTGACCGCCACAAGGGAGCGACAGTTTTCACGCAGCTTGATTTGAGAGGGGCATACCATCTCATGCAGATTAAGGAAGGCGACGAGTGGAAAACTGCGCTTAATACCAGAACAAGCCATTATGAGTACCTCGTAATGCCTTTTGGCCTTTGTAATTCCCCGGCAGTTCCCCAGGAATTTATTAACGATGTCCTCTGAGATTTGTTGCAGTTATGTGTGGTGGTTTATTTCGATGATATCCTCATATTTTCCAAGTCCCTGGAAAGCCACCACACAGATGTCTGTCGTGTGCTTCAGAATTTAAGAGAAAACAATCTCTATTGTAAACTGGAGAAGTGCGAGTCCCATCGTGAACAGGTTAAATTCTTGGGCTATGTCATTTCCACTGCTGGCTTTTCCATGGACCCAGAGAAACTTTTGGCAGTCCTACAGTGGCCCCGACCTGTGGGTTTACATCCTCTGCAGCGTTTCCTGGGCTTTGCCAACTATTATCGGAAGTTTTTTCGTAACTTCTCGTCTCTGGTCAAGCCCCTGACTGATATGACCAGAAAGGACGGTAACCCACAGCGTTGGTCTCCGAAGTCCATTAAGGCCTTTGAGAGTCTCAAGGCTGCCTTTGTTTCTGCTCCTGTGTTGGCACATCCTGATCCTACGTTGCCTTTTATCCTAGAAGTTGATGCTTCTGAGACTGGAGTTGGTGCCCTTCTGTCTCAACGTCCTAACTCTGAGAGCGCTATGCATCCATGTGGCTACTTTTCCAAGAAATTGTCACCTGCAGAGTGCAATTACGAGATTGGTGACAGAGAGCTGTGTGCGATCATTTTAGCCCTGAAAGAATGGAGACATCTCCTTGAAGGTACCACTGTTCCGATTCTCATTCTTACTGACCATAAGAATCTCACATTCTTGTCTGAGGCTAAGTGCCTCTCTCCCAGAAGGGCGCGATGGGATCTTTTCTTGTCGAGTTTTAATTACATTGTCTCATTCTTACCCGGTACTAAGAATGTAAGGGCTGACGCCTTGTCACGACAGTTTTCCTCCACTTCCAAGTTGGAGTCGGCTCCGGTTCCTGTGATTCCTCCTGATCGTATTCTGGCTACGGTTCGCACCATTCTTACTTCTCCTTTGGGTGACAAGATTCTTGCTGCTCAGGTCCATGCTCCTCCTGAGAAACCTTGTGACCGCAGCTTTGTCCCAGAGAGTCTCCGTACTGCCGTGCTCCAGACTTACCATTCTCCCAAGGCAGCTGGCCACCCTGGGAAGAATCAACTCGTTTGGGCCATTTCCCAACAATTCTGGCGGCCTAGTCTACGGGATGATGTAACTGTCTTCGTAGCTGCCTGTTCTGTGTGTGCTCAGAGTAAGACTCCACGACACCTTCCAGTGGGCCTCCTACAACCCATACCCAATGGAGAGAGGCCCTGGACCCACCTGTCTATGGATTTCATTGTGGAGTTACCCAACTCCCAAGGCAACACTGTTATCCTTATGGTGGTTGGCCGGTTCTCAAAGATGTCTCATTGTATTCCACTTAAGAAGTTGCCCACTTCTAAGAAACTGGCTTCTATTTTTGCTCGGGAGATCTTTCGCTTACATGGGCTACCAAAGGTGATTGTCTCGGACAGGGGTAGTCAGTTTGTCTCCCGGTTCTGGTGAGCTTTTTGTGCACAGTTGGGAATTCAGCTTGCTTTCTCCTCTGCGTATCACCCGCAGTCTAATGGGGCCGCAGAACGAGCCAACCAGTCCTTGGAGAAATTCCTACGTTGCTATATTTCTGACCATCATAACAACTGGTCGGACCTATTACCGTGGGCAGAGTTTGCTCACAACAGTGCCTTGAATTCTGCTTCCCGATTGTCCCCGTTTATGGTGAATTATGGTTTCCAACCTTCCATGTTGCCTGACTCGTTTGTTCTGCAGAGTATTCCTGCATTAGAGGAGCATCTCCGTGGTCTTCGTTCCACTTAGGCACAAGTTCAGGAGGCTTTGCAACATGCTAACGATAGGTACAGACTCCATGCTGACCGCAGACGCCTGCCCGTGCCTTCCTACCAGGCTGGGGACAGAGTCTGGCTGTCATCTCGCAACCTCTGACTTCGTGTTCCTTCTTTGAAGTTCGCACCTCAGTTTATTGGGCCTTTCCGCATCCTTCGCAGGGTTAACCCAGTGGCTTACGCCTTCGACCTTCCTCCTAGTATGCGCATCTCAAATGTTTTTCATGTCTCCTTATTGAAATCTTTGGTCTGCAACCGCTTTACCACCTCGGTGCCACGTCCTCACCCTATAGAGGTTGAGAACCATGAGGAGTATGAAGTACAATCCATTGTTGACTCCTGTAGGTTCTGTGGGCGCATACAGTACCTGGTGCATTGGAAGGGGTACGGTCTGGAGGAACGCTCTTGGGTCTCATCCTCGGATGTACATGCCCCTGTCCTCCTCCGTGATTTCCTTAGATGTGGTCCTCCAAGGGGGAGGGGTCATTGAGGAGGGGGTACTCTCAGGGCTGGGCTCAGCCCTTCCTTCTCTAAGCTGGCCGCTCAGCTGTCGGCTAATTGCCAGCTCCCATCTCTCTCCACAGTTACCCAGCTGTTGTTGATTCTGCTTGTCAGTCCTGCCTACCTAAAGCCGTACATCTCACTTGATCTCTGCCTTCGCCTTTGTCAACATCACAGAGACTTTCTCCTGTGTTCCTGTTAAAGACTTGCTCGGCTGACATTCCTTCTGGCTCCTGATCCTGCTTGCTGTACTACTACGTTTATCTCTGGCTCTCTGACATTTGCTTGGCTGACTACCCGATCCGGTTAATGAACTCTGGCTTGTTTTGACTACGTTTACTCTGTTTACCTTATTATTATTATTATTATTATTATTAAACAAGTGTGATTTAACTATACTTCTGTCTCGGTCTGATTTATGGTTCCTGATAATTGCTCTGGGACATCCCATACAGTAATTACTGTGGTTCTGTGTCCCGTGATGTACGATAAAGAAAATAGGATTTTTATAATAGCTTACCTGTAAAATCCTTTTCTTGGAGTACATCACGGGACACAGAGGTCCCTCCCCTCTTTCTGGTTACACATATATTGCTTTGCTACAAAACTGAGGTACTCCCGGTAAGGGGAGGGGTTATATAGGGAGTTAAACTTCCTGTCTAGGGTGTGCCAGTGTCCATCACCTAAAGGTGCCTATATAACCCATACAGTAATTACTGTGGCTCTGTGTCCCGTGATGTACTCAAGGAAAAGGATTTTACAGGTAAGCTGTCATAAAAATCCTATTTTAACATTACTACATTCTGCACCATGTAAGTCATCTCAGACTCTATAAAACCACACCCCATTTAAGCCACGCACAATATGTAGCATGTTTTAAGCCACGCCCACTTCCCTGAAATGAGTTTTTGCAGGTTGGGATGTCTGCCTTAATGCATAGGATGCATTAAGGTGAAAAAACACAAGGGTTTACAACCCCTTCAAGTTCTTAAATGGGATAAACAGTCTTTCCGATGATTTTTGGATATGTACTAGAGTGACCAGTTTGATGTAGATAATCCTAACAATGATAGGTCTTTTTTCTATGTATAGTTTGTAATTATTATTGTACATGAGGCTGCTATATTTGCTTATTACAGTATATAAGCAGGCTCTACTTTCTGCTTTGCAGTACTACACAATAGCTGTGCTTTATTGTACCTTGTAATGATGCAAATCTTCGAGTCAGCCAACATATTGGAAACAATACACCTAATATGTGGCCGACATCTTGTCTCAGAAACTGCCAAGTTGAACTCCTGGGTATAAAAAATGCCAACTAACATAGTTATCAATTTAAACACTTGCTTACTGGGCACCTAAACCCCCCTCCTGCCCAGACCAATTTTCAGCTTTTAGCGCTGTCACTCTTTGAATGACAATTGCGCGGTCATACAACACTACACCCAAATTAAATTTTTATCATTTTTTTGCCACAAATAGAGCTTTCTTTTGGTGGTATTTGATCACCTCTGGGTTTTTTATTTTTTTGTTAAAAAAATTAAAAAAGACCAAATAAAAAAAACAAAAACAAAACTGTTTAATATTTTGTTAATAAATTTTGCAAACAGGTAATTTTTCTCCTCCATTGATGTACGCTGATGAGGCTGCACTGATGGGCACTGATAGGCTGCAGTGATGGGCACTGATAAGGCGACACTGATGGGCACTGATGGACACTCATAGGCGGAACTGGTGGGCAATGATAGGTGGCATAGGTGGGCACTGAGAGGTGGCACTGATGGGTGGCACTGATGGATGGCACTGAAGGGCATTGATAGGTGGCACTGAAGGGCATTAATAGGTGGCACTGATAGGTGTCTGATAGGGCTTCATTCCGAAGGACTGTAAAAGGTTTTTCATAAACTTGGGAAAAGATAAGAATATAGTGATACACTTCGACTCTCGTTTTGACCATGGAAAAGATAGAAGAGAGTTTAATAAGACTCGTGGCCACTCATTACAATTAGAAGAAAAGAGGTTTAACCTTAAACTACGTAGAGGGTTCTTTACTGTATTGCCCCGTACACACGGTCGGACTTTGTTCGGACATTCCGACAACAAAATCCTAGGATTTTTTCCGAAGGATGTTGGCTCAAACTTGTCTTGCATACACACGGTCACACAAAGTTGTCGGAAAATCCGTTCGTTCTAAACGCGGTGACGTAAAACACGTACGTCGGGACTATAAACGGGGCAGTGGCCAATAGCTTTCATCTCTTTATTTATTCTGAGCATGCGTGGCACTTTGTCCGTCGGATTTGTGTACACACGATCGGAATTTCCGACAACGGATTTTGTTGTCGGAAAATTTTATCTCCTGCTCTCCAACTTTGTGTGTCGGAAAATCCGATGGAAAATGTCCGATGGAGCCTACACACGGTCGGAATTTCCGACAACAAGGTCCTATCACACATTTTCCATCGGAAAATCCGACCATGTGTACGGGGCATAAGAGCGGCAAGGATGTGGAATTCCCTTCCACAGGCAGTGGTCTCAGCGGGGAGCATTGATAGCTTCAAGAAACTATTAGATAATCACCTGAATGACCGCAACATACAGGGATATGTAATGTAATACTGACACATAATCACACACATAGGTTGGACTTGATGGACTTGTGTCTTTTTTCAACCTCACCTACTATGTAACTATGTAACTATGTGTCACAGATAGTTGGCACTGATAGTTGGCACTGATGGGTGGCAGTGATGGGCACTGATCGGCACTGGTAGGTGATACTGATAGGCAGCACTGCTAGGTGGCACTGATGAGGCACTGATTGGCACCACTGGTGGTCATTGATAGGTGGCACTCATTGGCATTGATAGGTGGCACTGATTGCTGGCACTTATGTACTGGTGGGCACTGTGGGCACTGATTAGTGGCACTGGCAGGTGGCACTGGCAGGCGGTTATAGTGGGCACATATGAGGCGGCCTCGCCTCTTCGTCTTCTGGACTGATGTCTCTTCAACAGAGGCCGGTGATTGGCTTTTTTTTCTCCTCACGCTGTCTGCGTGAGAAGAAAAAACAAAGGATTATCAATCTTGTTTACATCACGTGATCAGCTGTCATTGGCTGACAGCTGATCACGTTGTAAGGGGTCGGGATTGACCCCTTACGCCGATCTGTGATCACTCGAGTCTCATAGACACTGATCTCTCTCTTCCTCCGGTTAGTCCATCCCCACAGTTAGAAATCACTCCCTAGGAGCACACTTAACCCTTGATCACCCCTGGTGTTAACCCCTTCCCTGTCAGTGTCATTTATACAGTGACAGTGCATTGTTTTAGCGCTGATCACTGTATTAGTGTCACTGTCCCCAAAAAGTGTCACTTAGTGTCCAATTTGTCCGCCGCAATGTCGCAGTCCCTCTAAAAATCACTGATCGTCGCCATTGCTAGTAAAATAAAAATTCCATAAATCTATCCCATTTTTTGTAGACCATAACTTTTGCGCAAACCAATCAATATACGCTTATTGAGATTTTTTTTACCAAAAATATGTAGAAGAATACATATTAGTCTTAAATGATGAAGAAATTTATTTTTTTACATTTTTTATTGGATGTGTTTTATAGCAGAAATTAAACATTATTGTTTTTTTTTTAATTATTTGTCAGTCTTTTTTTGGTTGATAGCGCAAAAAAAAAAAACGGCAGAGGTGATCAAATACCACCAAAAGAAAGCTCTATTTGTGGGAAAAAAAGGACATCAATTTTATTTGGGTAAAGCGACCGTGCAATTGTCAGTTAAAGCAACGCAGTGCTGTATTGCAAAAAATAGCCTGGTTATTAAGGAGGTGAAACCTTCTAGGGCTGAGTGGTTAAAGTGTTACTAAACCCAGAACCCTGCATTCACTATATCTGGTTTCCCACAGTACACAGAACATGGAAATACAATTTGTGACAGACCTTGCCGGAAAAGAGGCTTTTGGAGGGGACTGAATGCCAGCCTCCTGCAAACTGATTATGGTCCCTGGCATTTGGGGGGACGGTGCTCTTTGTGAGCTGTATGCCTGGGGACCCTGGAGGTGGCGTTACTTTAGATTCAGGTCCATGTCCCCCAAGACACACAGACTCTGGGAACCCTGGATATGCCATTGTGATGGGAGTCACTAATAGGGGCACAAGGTGAATGAGAACCCCACTATGATCTGTGCTAGTCAGAGACTCAATGCTGTATATATGTGTATATAGAATGTGTACTGTTTGCTGTGCTAGTTTGGGGTGGGGCTGTATTCCAATGTTCTATTGTGTTTGTCTGCCTTGGATCACAGGATGTGTATTGCTGTGAGGAAAAAGGGAGGGGGGATTCTTCCAGCAGCCCCCCTGTTAAGACTGTTTACTGATGAGAAGTTAAGCACATCTGACCTGTGTGTCCATTGTTATTCGACAGTTTAACCCGCCCTGTTTTCCAAGGGTGGGGGGGAAATGCTTTGGAGTGGGATCTGTATAACATGTGTTTTTTGAATAAAGATTCATTCCTGCTTGGAACCTGAAGACAGAGCTGTGTCTCGTTTTTGGGGTGGATTATTTGTATGGGTTCCTTGTTTGGCTGATTGGAGTGTTCGGTAGCTGCCTTTGTGTTTGGGTTTGAAATGTCCTAAACGACTTTAACCCCTTTCATACTCGGGGTGTCGTTACACAATTAATTTTGTAAATATAAACTGCTAAATACTTTTTCTGATCAGCAGTATATAGCAGTCTTGTGACTTTTATCAGTGTCTGGTTAAAGCTTGTAGGAGGAGTTTTCATTCTACTCTGACTGTCCTATGCGGCTGCAGGACCCCTGGCCATCTGTCTGGACAGTGCTGATTGGCCCTCTGCTGATCATATGCACCCTCCCTAGAAAAAAAAACTCTCTATATATACACACCAACTTGAGCATGTGCAGAGTGACTCCAAAGACTCTACCAGGAGATGTACTATCAGGAGATGGATTGGGGACTGTGGAAAAAGGGGAGGATCAGAGAATACAGGATCAAACAGCCTTTTTACATAATGCGGATGATTAACCCCTTCCACAAGGAGTATAACAAGCAAACTTTACTGCATATACAGACTGATTTTACTGTTGTGGGTTTAGTAAGTATGAATGCACAAATTTGTTAACCCCAATATGACTTTAAAGACACATGTATACAAACAAGTTTAAAATAAATCACAATTTTATTATATTACACCACTAGTAAATATTACAACCATCAAAAATGCCAGTTTTGCAAACTGATATTTTTTTTTTAAAGCCCTATGATGGTTTTAATATTTAGTAGTGGTGTAACATAATAAAATTGTGATTTATTTTAAACTTAGTTGTATACATGTACCCCACTATCATGACTAGCTAATTTCTTGCCATACGGCACTGCGTTAATTTAACTGATAACTGTGCGGTCATGCAAAGCTGTATCCAAATAAAATTTTTGTCATTTTTTTCGCAAAAATAGAGCTTTCTTTTGGTGGCATTTAGGGATGAGCCAAATACCCCGCAATAGAACATGCAAACAGGCAAAAAATTTGTTCGAACACGCGAACACTATTAAAGTCTATGGGACACGAACAAGAATAATCAAAAGTGCTCATTTTAAAGACTTATATGCAAGTTATTGTCATAAAAAGTGTTTGGGGACCTGGGTCCTGCCCCAGGGGACATGTATCAATGCAAAAAAAAGTTTTAAAAACTGCGTTTTTTAGGGAGCAATGATTTTAATAATGCTTAAAGTGAAACAATAAAGGTGAAATATTCCTTTAAATTTTGTACCTGGGGGGTGTCTATAGTATGCGTGTAAAGTGGCACGTTTCCCGTGTTTATAACAGTCCGAGAGCAAAATGACATTTCTAAAGGAAAAAAAGCCATTTAAAAGTACTCGTGGCTATAATGAATTGTTGATCCTGGCAATACAGATAAAAGAAGTCATTGAAAAAAAACGCATGGGTTCCCCCAGTCCATTACCAGTCCCTTTGGGTCTGGTATGAATATTAAGGGGAACCCCGAACCAAAATTTAAAAAAAAATTGCATGGGGGTCCCCCCAAATTCCATACCAGGGCCTTCAGGTCTGGTATGGATATTAAGGGGAACCCCGCGCCAAAATTTTTTTTAAAAATGGCGTGGGTGTCCCCCTCAAAATCCATACCAGACCCTTCAGGTCTCGTAAGCGTTTTAAGGGGAACCCCGTGCCAAAATTTAAAAAAAAAAATGGCGTGGGGGTCCCCCCTAAAATTCATACCAGACCCTTATCTGAGCACGCAACCTGGCAGGCCACAGGTAGCCAGGCTGCATGTTGATGGGGACAAGGGCCTCATCCCCACAACCCTTGCCCGGTGGTTGTGGGGGTCTGCGGGCGGGGGGCTTATCGGAATCTGAAAGCCCCCTTTAACAAGGGGACCCCCAGATCCTGGCCTCCCCCTGTGTGAAATGGTAACGGGGTACAAATGTACCCTGCCATTTCACAAAATGGTAAAAATGACAAGACACGGCTTGGGACAAGTCCTTTATTAAAAAATAAAAAATGTCCCACGAAGTCCATTCATCTTCTTTGCCGATGGACCAAAAAGAAAAAAAAAAGCCGTGACCGACCCGCCTCCATGGGAGGCTCCCGCTGTATGACGCGTCTTCGCTTTGACAGTTCTTTTATAACTGAGGGGGGGGCCACACCGTGATGTTCCCGGTTGACCCCCCCCTCTGACGCATGGAGACTTCCCTATGGCTTTCCCGGGGCGTCAGAGGGGGGCGGGGCCACCCATTTACATAACCGGGAGGAGCCAGGCGCCATCACTTCCGGTCACGGCCGCGACTGGAAGTACTCGGTTTTAATGCTGTTCCTTTTTTATATGTAAGTTACTGCGTGTGCTGGATGCCAATAAATTCTTTTAAATTACTACACATTTGAGCCACCCTTCTTCTATTTTACTTTATGCCCTCAATGCTGAGCCCGGAGATTGAAGGTGTCTGCTGAATATTAGAAGGTCGATCGTTTTGTGGAAGTCATCGTCTCTGGTTGATCTGAGTCCAACTTGGCCCGTAGGGGCCGCTGCTAGAGGTGAGAGGCTGGGGGAACAGGTGGCGCACTGTGGATGGGGATTGGATGAAGTGGACATTAATCGTTCTTTTTGCACATCGATTGTTTTTTGCACTTTGCACTTTCTTCACATATGAATTGTTTTGAAGATACTGTACACATTTATTTTGTTGGATATTGCATCACATCACTGTTTGGGATTCAATTATTCACCTACAGCAATCTATTATCTATTAGTGTTTTTTTTTTTTTTTGGACACTTATTGGCCACTTATCTGGTCACCTATTGTTTGCACTTTGAAGATATATTTTTTTGTTCTTTATTGCAATATTATTGTGTTGATTTTTTTGCTAAATTTTGCACATTATTATTAGGCTTCACTAGTGCCTTTGATCATTTATGTTATCACCGCCAGGTGATTGGATTTGCACATTCATTATATTTTTTAATTATTGAAGATTCACTTATTTATATTAATTAGGTTAGTTATCGCCACATAATTTATATTTTTAATCTTTAGAAGAGGCTTCCTTCTGGAACGACAGCCATGCAGACCAATTTGATGCAGCGTGCGGCGTATGGTCTGAGCACTGACAGGCTGACCCCCCCACCCCTTCAAACTCTACAGCAATGCTGGCAGCACACATATGTCTACTTCCCAAAGACAACCTCTGGATATGACGCTGAGCACGTGCACTCAACTTCTTTGGTCGACCATGACGAGGCCTGTTCTGAGTGGAACATGTCCTGTTAAACCATTGTATGGTCTTGGTCACCGTGCTGCGGCTCAGTTTCAGAGTCTTGGCAATCTGCTTATAGCCTAGGCCATCTTTATGTAGAGCAACAATTCTTTTTTTCAGATCCTCAGAGAGTTCTTTGCCATGGAGGTGCCATGTTGAACTTCCAGTGATCAGTATGAGAGAGTGAGAGCGATAACACCAAATTTAACACACCTGCCCCCAATTCACACCTGAGACCTTGTAACACTAATGAGTCACATGACACTGGGGAGGGAAAATGGCTAATTGGGCCCAAGTTATTTTGAGGGGACAGCAAATTTACACTGTTATACAAGCTGTACACTGACTACTTTACATTGTAGCAAAGTGTAAATTCTTCAGTGTTGTAACATGAAAAGATATATTAAAATATATTATATATTATATTATATATTAAAATATTTACAAAAATGTGAGAGGTGTACTCATTTTTGTCAGATACTGTATACTGGATTTTAGTTTTTCTTTTATACTAGTAATGGCGTCGATCAGCATCTTATAGCAGGACTGAGATATTTCGGTGGACTTTCTGACACTAACCGACACTTTGTGGGAACCAGTGATTCTAATACAGTGATCAGTGCTAAAAATGTGCACTGTCCCTGTACTAATGACACTAGCTGGGAAGGGGTTAAACATCTATGGAAATGAAAGGGTTAACTGTGTGCCTAACCTCTTTTTGTGTTTACTATGTTGTGGTTTTACTAAGGGATGTGGTGGATTTTGTTCCCTGTGTTGCAGGGAATCAAAATCCATCACTTCCCCACTGACAGGACGTAGCCCTGCCTTGTTTACATATGAAGAGCTCCGTTGTGTGCCTCTCCTCGCCGATCAGCGGGTGTCAGTGGACATCTTTTGGCCGGGACCCGCTGATGTGCTTGTGCTATGTCTAATCACAACACAGCAGGGTCATCGGCGGTGTGTGCCCCCTACCTGGAAGTGCCAGGTCACAAACTAGGTACAAGATCTGGCACAGAAGGCCTACTCTGCCCCTGTACATCTAAGTGATGCGGTTGTCAAGCAGTTAAAGTCCCATTGGGGGGTTTATAAATTTGTGCTACCATAGTTATATACTCATTACTGGGGATGAGCATGACTTCAGTATAAGCAGGGTTTATCCTGTATTGCTGCGCCATTGAGCTGCAGGTGGGAGATTCCCTGCCCTGCAACTGCCTGTATCCACAGGGGAGAGGGTGCTTGTGATTACATTGACCTAATTTGGCCGTATGGCCATTTTAGGTCAATGACAGCTAACTTCTGGGCTTCAGATGAACTTGGGTTCGGATTGATCCCAAGCTCATCACTATTCATTACTAAATAATTAAATACATTTTTGTTTCAACCATTGGAAGTGCCTGAATTTGACTTGGTATTAGCCTCCGGCAATCCCCTGCAGAGTAGAGCTCAGACTGGGGGAGGGACAAACAGCATAGGAGATATATAATGATAGGTGGAGAGAGTCATGAACTTTGTGTGCACATAGGCAGGTTGCTTACAGTGTTGTGTATTAGGTAGAAAATTGGCTTGCCCAGGCTGGGGAAAGGGTTAACTGTTAGCATCACAGTTCCCGGGCTTTTGGGTCTTGGGCCAGCCTTCCTCCCTGCGTTATAGAACATAAATTGGGGTAACGTTCAGTTCCAGGGGCTTTTTTTGTCTGAGTCCAGCAGAGCCTAGAGAGTCTGGCAGGTGCTTGAGAAGGGAAAGACACCACAAGAGGTGGACTCTGGAAACCCAAGAAGCAACATGCAATCAGACAAGATGCCAGTGTTTCGGTGCACGCTACCAATCTTTGGGGATCGCCAGTTTTGGACTAGTGCCTGTTAAGGTATGCCTGGGCAGCCACCTCCGTTAGTCAGTTTAGGCTCTGGACTTAAACTGATCTATGCTGGTCTGAAGTAATTCCAAAATGCTGCATGATGGTTTCTTGTATATAAAACAAAAGGGTCAGTAAAGCACATGTGGGTTATGAAGCAAGGCCACTACTAAAAGTTTACTCAACTAGACAAGCAGGAGGAGTAATGCAGTTGCTATTGGTAACCTGTATTAGTGCAAGGTACATTGCAGCCAGTCATGAAGTGTGGTATCTTGTGTAGATGACAGGTCCTCCATTAGCGAGGGGATCGGTGTTCTGTTCCCTCCCTAGCGGTTGGTTTCCCAAAGTATCCAGGACCGAACCTGCAATACGAAGACCTCATGTAACTGACCGAATAGTACTGGAGAGTGGAAAGAGTTGTTTAAATGCACGAATGAGGTCTGCGCTAGGTGCACAGCGAACTCCATTCTGTCAACAGGAGCGAGGTAACAGAAGTACACTGGACTAGTGGAGAAGGCACAGGCTCAGCGGTGTCCCTACTAAATGCAACAAACCAAGTTTGTAGTTACATGAGACAGTGGGTGTCACTGAAAAAGAAAGACTGAGGACATCTTGTGGCCGAAAAGAGGTACTGTGGGGGACATCTTTAGCTTGAAGGCAAGTAAAGCAGCATGAGCTGATTTTATTTAACACCTGGGAGACATTTTAAAATAAGGTGCTAGAAAATAGACCAACTACAATTGTTTAGCAGTTCACTGCAGCCAACTCTGTTAACCGCCTGTTTACAGGTGAGCGAATAAATCATTTTCTTCTTTATTAATAGCCCCCGTTCACCTCTGGGAACACCAGAAAATATTAGCTGTTGCTTTCAATCCAACAGGCTCAGAGAGACATACAGGAAATGAAACATTTTAATATGATCCTTGTAAACCTTTTGTAAAGAGCAGCACTGATCCAAGGAGAGAGGGGCAGCAAAAGCAGACGCAATTATTTGAAAATTCACATCTTATCAAAGCGCATTACTGTAAAGCATCTGTTACTTTAAAGCAAATCAAAAGAAAACCTGTTGTGTTTTTGCAGATAAATGGCAAAATGTTACAGGCTCAAAATCTAATTTTCTCCCCCAGTTCCATTATGGAAATGCAGACCTGAGAAATTATGTATAATAAATTCTATAGAGCATCTAAGGGCTTTTGAAGTCTCCCGGTGAATTCTACGTTAATTTCCTCAAAATCGATTTTAGTATGGTGGTTAACTTAATCCTGTATCATACAAAAATTGCACGCTCAGACGTTTAGTAATATTTTTTGTTCCCTAGATGTTACATAGGAAGTTTTCATTAAGAAATAATATTTGCTATCCAATGGAATTATATAACCGTATGTTAGATAATGTTTTCCCATAATTCCCCTGCAGTTTAGACATTTTTATGAAAATATATGAGCAGTTGATTTACATGCTCTGTGTTGTGACCATATGCTTCCCCTATGCGTTACAGTGCCTTCAGATGTTTACAGTAGCGCTGTCTATATAGCATCAGATGTTCACTCGTAGGAAGATCTATGGAAGCATTGCTGGCTATAGTCAGATTGTATAGCGGTTAAAAAGGATCTTTCCCCCAATACTGACGTACCGTGCCTTGTCGCTTGTGGAAGAGGCAGCTCTGATTACCCATGTCAGAGCTTTCAACTAGAAGAGAAGTAAGGAGCAGGAATGAGCTTTGAGTTAGAGTCGAACCCATGTTCAACTCGAACATCGCATGTTCGAATGTTCGTCGAATTTCGAACGTAATGAGGTTCGCGCCCAATTTGAGTGGTGCGTCACGGCCCATAATTCACTGCGGCATCGTAGTGCATTGCTGGCTGATGATTGGCCAATTATGGCTCAGGGGGTTTAGTACACGCCCCACACTATATAAGGCCGCCTACGCGGCGGCCTTGTGCAGTGTGTTGGGGCAGCGGCGGAAAGATAGACAGAGAGACAGAGTGTCATTTGATTTAAGTTAGATAGAGTAGGCAGGCGAGTCAGTTAGCTGTACTTACAGTGTATTGTGTGTGTGTATATATATATATATATATATATATATATATATATATGCATCCTAGGTGTTGTGTGTGTGTGCATATATTTATATATATATATATATATATATATATATATATATATATATATATATATATATATATATATATACACTGTATTCAGTTTAGCTAGATCCGTTCTTGTTATTCTCTTCCTACTGAAAGGAAGGCAGGCAGATATTTTTTACAGTATTTACAGCTACGTGAAGAAAATATTGCTGGTGTTCTTCTGATCCCATTAGATCCCATTATTGTAGTGCGTCCTCTGCACAGTGTGCACCTAAAGCTACCTAAAGAGGGCTCTCAGCTCAAGGAGGGGTAACGTGACAGACACGCATGCACGTGAGAGGGGAGGAGCCTGATGGCGGCGCCTGTGTGACAGCATGGAGGAGACCCAGGCGAACATCGGGAGCAGAGCGGGGTGAGAGACTGCTAAGCTCCGGCGGGTGAAGACCTCCCAGCATCCACGTGGAGTGTGCGGATCGGTGCAGTGTCGGGAGGGAGAGTGGTGCGCTGGAGGTGACGGCAAGGTGCACTGGTAGGCTACCAGATCGGATCCGTTGTCCTCTTCTCCCCTCGCACAACCCCCTGCTAAACCCCAGCACAGAAGTTACAAGTCCAGACGCAATAAGGAGCCTAGACAGAGGACGCTGGAGGAACATAGAGACAGCTAAGTGACTGATCTGGGAGGCCACGGGAGTCGCAACTCTATACTGGGAACGCTCGGAGTAGCAGAAGGAGTGAGAACTCCCCCGGGGACCAGGAGAAAATGACCGACGAGGAAGAAGGAAGATCCTCAGCGGGACATCCTTTTGAAGGTCGGAAAGTTGGGAGGAGGCGGGAAAAGGGTCACGCACGAAAAGCGCTCCCTATTAATAAACTTTCGGGAAAGCTGCATACTTCTTGGCGCTCATACTAGGGGAGATTACCCTGGGGAGGAAGTAAAACCTCAACAGTAAATATGAGAAGTAGGACTCAGAAAGGGACAGAACCCAAGACACCAAGAGAGAGTTTGAACTCGAGTACAATTCAGAAATATTTAGTAACAAAGGAAGTGAGTCCTAACAGCCCTGATGCGGAGAAAAAACAACAAGGTGTAAAGGAAAAGAAGAAAGTGGCAGTAAAACAAAAAAGGGATCAGGGGGATAAAGCGAGTGAAGACACTGGTAGTGAAATGGAAATTTATAACCTAGAACAAGGCCTTAAAAAGAACAACAAGAATAGAAGGCAGGAGGCTGGCTGGTTGCAAGAACTGGTAATAAAAAGGGATGTATTGTTGAGATGGTACACAGATAATCCGCCCCTTTCTGTGTGCCAAACACTGCGCTTATGGGATGAGCCCCTCCCTCTGAGCAGCTGCTTAAAATTAAAAACTCATGTGATATAAAATAAATGATACACTAAATAATCGCCCTCACCAATAGTGTGATCAAATAGCAGCGCTGAAGACCTAAAGCATACCCTAATTCAAGAAAATTATATATACAGTGATTGTTCAATGTGATAACTAAAAATAATCATAATATTATGTGTCCATAATAAAAGACCAAACAGTGTTTCTAATAAACACCCATCATGCAGTTCATTTGTGTATAGCAAAAAAAATCAATAAAAAAGTCCAAACATAAGTGGTGACATAGTGAAATAATAGTGACAATATCAAAATTAGGATCTTCAATGATGATATCTTCCACCACACCGCTGTGAATGTGATTCCACTCCCCTTCAGCGAGCAAACTCACCAGCTTTTTTTGCCTTACACTCTCGTGTTTGGCTTGTAGGCTTTTCCCACACAGTGGGGGTAAAGTAGTAACCTCCAATCAATATCCGTAAGGTTAACCGCAGTATATAAGCAAATGCTCTCTCCACATGAAAGAAAGGAAAAGCGAACCAATAGTGCAGTAACGCAACACACTTTAATAAAAGTAACACTCTCCTTCACCAAAAAACTCACATTTTCCAATTTTCAATAACGCAAAACAGCACAGCAAAACTTGGTTGTCACCAACAGCACTTCAAACGGTAACCTGGACGTATGGTGGTCACGGCGGACCCAGGTGCTCGGTGAACGTAAACACTCTCACCCGTCCCTTGGAGCCCTCCGTAGCCACTTCCCCGCTCACTCGTATGGCGCCGCCTGTCACAGCGTCCTACGTCAAGCTTCCTCGATTGCCGTATAGCCACGCCCCGACATGTTTCGTCACACCGGACTTATTCATGGGATTGGCTAGACGGACTGGCAATCTTTCTTATATATCCTCCCCCCGCATGACGCGCAATGTCAATGATACTGCGCTTGCGCGCTCCCTGTGTCCCCGTTCATACCATACGTGAACATTGCTTTTAAACATAATTAAGGGACATCGAAATTCAGAAAATTAACTTAAAATTACTACAGCATTATGTCTAACACAGACCCCACTCGCTGATTGGTGATCCCACACACCATCCACGAGGGGCGTGTACCACCCATTCTAACGAATATTATTACGTTCTCTATGTGTAGTGGTAGCTGTAAATTGATGATGGAGACATTGTTGTCTTTATAAAAATCTATATATAAAAACATTTTCCCTTATCATATAAAATTAATAAAAATTGTAATTATAAAATTAGTAAATTCTTGAATGGTTGGAATTCTAAATTTTATACTTGATTATTCAAAATCCGAACTAGACACATATCCCACATGGGTCTTTCCTGTTGTTCCCATGATTTTCATTCTCTACCTTGCAGGTCAACTCCTACATATATACAGATCAAACAGTTTACAAACACTTTCATATTCCTATAGTTTTCCCTGCTGGTTCATCTCCCAATGGGTGGTTTCTCCGTTGCGTTGATGTTATAGACATTCCACCTATCACCATTTCTGGGAGTGGGTATCATATAGCTTTGGACCCCCAACTGTCAACTCAAAAATCATTGATGAAACAGTTGAGGTCCAATTCTATATTTAAACCCCCGGGAAAAAGACATTTGAACAAGTATATCCATCGCGTTTCACGTTGGGATAAATCCCTTATTCTATTGGAGCCCCTCCACGATGGATACACTATGTCTATTCCACAAAATTGAAGTAGACTCGGGTCTTGGTTGTGCTTTTCCCTAAAATGAAGGGATACGCTATGGTACTTGAAACCATTTTTGATATTGGTCAGGTGTTCAGAGATGCGAATTCTCAATAGCCTTTTCGTGCGTCCTACATAATGTAACCCACATGGGCACCACATTAAATACACTACGTATGATGAATTACACGTTATGAATTCTTTAATTTCAAATGTTTCATTCACTTGATTAGTAATGCTCTTCATGTTTCTGTTTCTAATCCTTACTGTTTTGCAGCACACGCATTTATTACATGGGTAGAAACCATTGAGATTTATTTTGATGGATGGCCGACCTGGTGGGTCGAGGATTTTTTTCACTACCCTATCCCCAAAGTTGGGGGCCCTCCTGTAGATGAATTTAGGGGTTTCAGGTAGCAATTCTCCCAGGGATCGTCACCTGGGAGAATTGCTACCTGAAACCCCTAATTTCATCTACAGGAGGGCCCCCAACTTTGGGGATAGGGTAGTGAAAAAAATCCTCGACCCACCAGGTCGGCCATCCATCAAAATAAATCTCAATGGTTTCTACCCATGTAATAAATGCGTGTGCTGCAAAACAGTAAGGATTAGAAACAGAAACATGAAGAGCATTACTAATCAAGTGAATGAAACATTTGAAATTAAAGAATTCATAACGTGTAATTCATCATACGTAGTGTATTTAATGTGGTGCCCATGTGGGTTACATTATGTAGGACGCACGAAAAGGCTATTGAGAATTCGCATCTCTGAACACCTGACCAATATCAAAAATGGTTTCAAGTACCATAGCGTATCCCTTCATTTTAGGGAAAAGCACAACCAAGACCCGAGTCTACTTCAATTTTGTGGAATAGACATAGTGTATCCATCGTGGAGGGGCTCCAATAGAATAAGGGATTTATCCCAACGTGAAACGCGATGGATATACTTGTTCAAATGTCTTTTTCCCGGGGGTTTAAATATAGAATTGGACCTCAACTGTTTCATCAATGATTTTTGAGTTGACAGTTGGGGGTCCAAAGCTATATGATACCCACTCCCAGAAATGGTGATAGGTGGAATGTCTATAACATCAACGCAACGGAGAAACCACCCATTGGGAGATGAACCAGCAGGGAAAACTATAGGAATATGAAAGTGTTTGTAAACTGTTTGATCTGTATATATGTAGGAGTTGACCTGCAAGGTAGAGAATGAAAATCATGGGAACAACAGGAAAGACCCATGTGGGATATGTGTCTAGTTCGGATTTTGAATAATCAAGTATAAAATTTAGAATTCCAACCATTCAAGAATTTACTAATTTTATAATTACAATTTTTATTAATTTTATATGATAAGGGAAAATGTTTTTATATATAGATTTTTATAAAGACAACAATGTCTCCATCATCAATTTACAGCTACCACTACACATAGAGAACGTAATAATATTCGTTAGAATGGGTGGTACACCCCCCTCGTGGATGGTGTGTGGGATCACCAATCAGCGAGTGGGGTAGGTGTTAGACATAATGCTGTAGTAATTTTAAGTTAATTTTCTGAATTTCGATGTCCCTTAATTATGTTTAAAAGCAATGTTCACGTATGGTATGAACGGGGACACAGGGAGCGCGCAAGCGCAGTATCATTGACATTGCGCGTCATGCGGGGGGAGGATATATAAGAAAGATTGCCAGTCCGTCTAGCCAATCCCATGAATAAGTCCGGTGTGACGAAACATGTCGGGGCGTGGCTATACGGCAATCGAGGAAGCTTCACATAGGACGCTGTGACAGGCGGCGCCATACGAGTGAGCGGGGAAGTGGCTACGGAGGGCTCCAAGGGACGGGTGAGAGTGTTTACGTTCACCGAGCACCTGGGTCCGCCGTGACCACCATACGTCCAGGTTACCGTTTGAAGTGCTGTTGGTGACAACCAAGTTTTGCTGTGCTGTTTTGCGTTATTGAAAATTGGAAAATGTGAGTTTTTTGGTGAAGGAGAGTGTTACTTTTATTAAAGTGTGTTGCGTTACTGCACTATTGGTTCGCTTTTCCTTTCTTTCATGTGGAGAGAGCATTTGCTTATATACTGCGGTTAACCTTACGGATATTGATTGGAGGTTACTACTTTACCCCCACTGTGTGGGAAAAGCCTACAAGCCAAACACGAGAGTGTAAGGCAAAAAAAGCTGGTGAGTTTGCTCGCTGAAGGGGAGTGGAATCACATTCACAGCGGTGTGGTGGAAGATATCATCATTGAAGATCCTAATTTTGATATTGTCACTATTACTTCACTATGTCACCACTTATGTTTGGACTTTTTTATTGATTTTTTTTGCTATACACAAATGAACTGCATGATGGGTGTTTATTAGAAACACTGTTTGGTCTTTTATTATGGACACATAATATTATGATTATTTTTAGTTATCACATTGAACAATCACTGTATATATAATTTTCTTGAATTAGGGTATGCTTTAGGTCTTCAGCGCTGCTATTTGATCACACTATTGGTGAGGGCGATTATTTAGTGTATCATTTATTTTATATCAAATAAAAAGGGATGAGTTAAAAGAACTACTTGAGTTGGAAATGAGGAAAACCTTTAACAGAATCGCAAAAGAAAGGTATCAATGAGGGAATAAAAACAGTACGTGCCTAGCAAGGATGTTAGGGAAAAAAAGATCAATTAATTACATAGAAAAGATTCAAAATAAAGGAGGAGAAATGGTACACAACACAAAAGACATAGCGAGGGAGTTTAAGGATTTCTATAAACAGCTTTATTCGGCGAAGCAGAAACAGGAAGGGCAACCAGAGGTTTGTATAAAAGGAAAAATAAAACAATATGTACAAAATTCTAAAATTCCCAGGTTATCAGAAGAAATTGCTCATGCATTAGAAAGACCAATAACAGAAGAGGAGATCAGTCAGGTTAAAAAGAAGCCCCACACGGGAAAAGCCCAGGACCTGATGGTTTTACGGTGGAATATCTAAAAAAATGTAGAGAAATACTAACCCCCAGGTTGTGTAAGTACTTTAACGGGTTGGGGGTGAGGTACGGGATGAGTGCTGAAGCCTTATCGGCCACAATAACAATTATCCCGAAGGAAGGTAAAGAGAGCACATTGTGCTCAAATTATAGACCAATATCATTGCTGAACATAGACACCAAGGTCTTTGCAAAGGTACTGGCTACAAGGCTGAAAGAGTTCATGCCTGAGTTGGTTCATCCTGATCAGGTGGGCTTTATACCAGGAAGGAAAGGTAAGGACAATGGTGTAAGGATGCTCTTGCTTGTGCAGAAAATCAGAAGTAGAGGAGTCCCCAGTCTACTCCTGTCGATTGATGCCGAGAGGGCTTTCAACAGGGTGGACTGGGGATTCATGATGGGGACCTTAGAAGGAATGGGGATAGGTACTAGGATGATGGATTGGATACAAGTGCTCTACGAGAGACCCACCGCATCCATAAGGGTTAATGGTGTATTATCTGCCCCTTTTAGGATGCATAGGTGAACGAGACAAGGATGTCTGTTGTCACCGCTTTTATTTGTGCTGGCACTGGAACCACTATGGCAACAGTGAGGGGTAACGTTGATATAGGGAGCGTGGAGGTGGGAGGGGAGACTTATAAGTTGGCTGCGTTTGCAGATGATATTTTGTTTTATGTCTCTAACCCTCGTATTTCCATGCTCAACCTATTAAAAACACTTAAGGACTGCGGGGAATTATCCAATTTCAAGATCAGTCCGAGCAAATCTGAGGTTTTGAATATAAATATAAACTCAAAAGAAGAACAGAGTTTACAGCAGGAATTCCAGTTCCCATGGAAGAAGACGGAAATTAAGTACCTAGGGATAAAATTGACACCATCGCTTGGGAATTTATCAGGCAAACTATATTCCATTGTTGGAGGAACTAAAAATAGAAATAAGGCGAATAGTAGCACGACCCCTGTCTTGGATTGGGAGGATCAATGCACTAAAAATGGTTATTTTACCCAAAATATTGTATAAGTTTCAGATGCTCCCTGATTATATACCCCCAACGTACTTTAGAATTATTAAAACTTTAATGACAAGATTAATCTGGCATAATAAGAAACCCAGAATAGCCCTCTCTACTCTTCAGAAAGCGAAAGCACAGGGCGGATTAGATGTGCCAGATTTCAAAAAGTATTACGAAGCTGTCCTTTTATCACGCTTGGTTGAATGGGTCAAGATGAAGAGTGAGAAAATGTGGGTAAAAATAGAGCACATAATGGCGGACACAAACTTAGGGAGGAATATTTGGACACCACCACATTATAGAGCACTAGGGGGTAATACACATAAATTGACACATAATGTATTAAGGGTGTGGGATATGTTGCACAAACAAAATAAATGGGAAAATAATTCCCCACTAATATCACTAAAAAATAATAACTATTTTGAACCAGGCAAGGATTCGATGGGAGGAAAATGGATAAGAAAAGATAGTGCACAATTGCAACACATAATACAAAAGGGAAAAATTCACTCACTGCACGAATTAAAATTGAAAAAAGATTTATTTGAAATTAATGAATGGCGGTGCTTCCAGCTTAAACACTTCGTATCATCCCTTCCACAGCCGGTGAGAGGAGGGGAAGATTTGACAGCTCTGGAGCGTTTGTGTGATATGGAAACAGTACAGGGATGTATTTCAAGGATATATAAAATCCTTAATGAAGGAAAAGAGGGGGAGGTCCCGCCATTCATTAAAAGTTGGGAGAGGGAATTAGGACAGCGGGGAATTAATCAAGGGGTGGGAAAAAGTATGAGACTGGTACATGAGTCGTCAGTAAACATCAGAGTAGCGGAAATGAATTATAAGTGCATAACTAGGTGGTACAGAACCACGGATAGAATAGCAAAATACCAAAAGGGGAGAACAATGGAACGTTGGAGGGGTTGTAAACAAACTGGGACCATAGCCCATATTTGGTGGAGTTGCCCTAAAATCAAAGCATATTGGCAGGAAATAATAAAATATATTAAGGAGATCACTGGGATGGAGGTGCCCGAGGATCCCTGGGTATGTCTATTCCACGGGGTAGATATCCCAATAAAAGAATATAAAAAATCAATGGTGATACACCTGATTAACGCTGCTAAAAGCCTGATCCTGAAAAATGGAAGGAAGTGGACGGCCCAAGAATAAGAGATTGGTTTGAGAAAGTCGAGGAGATATATGGGTTGGAAGGACTTAGGCACAGTGAAGAGGGAGGTAGGGAGGACTTCAACAAGAGGTGGGAAAAGTGGAAAAAGTTCAAACAAACAAAGGAGTATAGCGAAGTGAAAAGGTTGTAGAGAGGGGAGTTGTGGGGTCCGGGGTGGGGTGGGCGGGGGCAAAAAGGGTATGGTTTTGTAGGGGTGGAGAGGGAGGAGACGAGGGAGTTATCAGTATGACTGTTTTATAGTAATGTATACTCTCATAATGTAGGATGAGAGTGTATGATGTTTGTAACATTTTATAACTCCCTCGTTTTCTGTTTTTCTGAGTTTGTTCTCTTTTTATTACCTGGTGTATGAAAATTTTGAAAAATAAAGAATAAAAAAAAATGCACAGTGTGCACCTAAAGCTACCTGAAGAAAATTGGTGGTGTTCTTCTGATCCTATTAGTACCGCAGGCAGCTGCAGTATTTACAGTTAGTGTAGTGCGTCCTCTGCACAGTGTGCACCTAAGGCTACCTGAAGAAAATTGGTGGTGTTCTTCTGATCCTATTAGTACCGCAGGCAGCTGCAGTATTTACAGTTAGTGTAGTGCGTCCTCTGCATAGTGTGCACCTAAAGCTACCGGAAGACAATTGGTAGTGTTCTGACCCTATTAATACCACAGGCAGGCAGCTGCAGTATTTAAGGTTAGTGTACTGTGTCCTCTGCACAGTGTGCACCTAAAGCTACCTGAAGAAAATTGGTGGTGTTCTGATCCTATCAGTACCACAGGCAGGCAGCTGCAGTATTTACAGTTAGTGTACTGCGTCCTCTGCACAGTGTGCACCTAAAGCTACCTGAAGACAATTGCTGTTGTTCTGATCCTATTAATACCACAGGCAGGCAGCTGCAGTATTTACAGTTAGTGTACTGTGTCCTCTCATACTAATAATACTACAGGCAGGCAGTTGATCCTGCTAGCTGCAGTATCAGTATATATACATCAGGCTCCGATGATGGTACCCAGCTAGAGGAAGGCAGTAACGTGAGCCCAGAGAGAGGGGGTGCCCAAGAAGGACAGCAATCTGGCAGTCATGTTCCCCCAACTGCAGGATACTGCCAGGTTTGCTCCAGTGATGAGGAGGGAGGGGAAGATGAGGTCACTGACTCCACATGGGTGCCGATAAGAGAGAGGAGGAGGAGGAGGCACATCTCCAATGAGGCAGGATGCCCTCCAGGGGCCAGCTTAAGGGCAGCACATCGACTGCATGACACCACAGAGCTCCGCATGTGCAGGGCGCTGCTGTCTCTGCGCGTTATTCCAAAAGTTCTTTGGTGTGGTCCTTTTTTGAGACGAGTGCATCAGATGCCACTGCTGCTCTTTGCAACATATGTCTCAAGCGTATCTTGTGTGGCCAAAACACCACCCGCTTGGGCACCACATGCTTGACCAGACATATGTCGACCTGCCATGCAGTTCATTGGCAAGCATACATAAAAGTCCCAAAGAACAAAGCGGACCTCTCCTTGCTCCTCATCAGCTGGGATCTCCAACCCCACTATACCTTCAGTCCTCTCTGAAACCTGCACTGAGAGGAATGAAGGTGTAGAATTAGGTGTGTCACAGCAAAGTACTTGCGGGCAATCTGCTATCGGCACACCTGACGTCAGATTATACCAGGCAAATTTCCCTGCCCCAGCTGCTGCACCGCCGAAAGAAGTTCGCTCCCAGCCATCCACATGCCCAGTGGTTGAATGCTAGCTTGGTTAAATTGCTAGCACTTTAGCACTGCTGCCTTTTCAGTTGGTAGACTCTGCCCCCTTCCGTGAGTTTGTGGAATGTGCGGTTCCTCAGTGGCAGGTTCCCAAAGGCCACTTTTTCTCATGGAAGGCAATTCCGGCTGTCTACCGGCATGTGGAAGGCAATGTCTTGGCCTCGCTGGACAGGGCGGTCAGCGGTAAGGTGCATATTACTGCTGACTCATGGTCCAGCAGGCATGGACAGGGACGTTACCTATCTTTCACCGCGCACTGGGTGACTCTTCTGGAAGCTGGGAAGGATGCAGGACAGGGTGCAGTAGTGTTGGAGGTTGTTCCACCACGCCTCCAAAATTCTACTAGTGGTGATTCTGCCACACCTCTCTCCTCCACCCCCTCCTCTTCTTCTTCCTCCATGGCCTCTTCCTGTGCTGATTTGTCCTCAGAACCAGCGGTGCTCCGTAGGCGTTTAAAGGGCTACACAAGCACGCAGGCCAAAAGATGCTATGCGGTGCTTGAGTTGCTGTGCTTGGGGGACAGGAGCCACACTGGGGCAGAGATTCTGTCAGCTCTGCAGGGGCAGGTTCAGAGGTGGTTCACTATGCCAGCTTAAGCCAGGAATGGTGGTTTGCGACAATGGCACCAACCTCCTCTCCGCCCTCCGACAGGGACAACTGACCCATGTGCCCTGTTTGGCTCACGTCCTTATCTTGGTGGTGCAGCGGTTCTTGGGCAGGTACCCGGGCTTACAGGATGTCCTGAGGCAGGCCAGGAAAGTCTGTGTGCATTTCCGCAGGTCATATAATGAAAGTGCTCGGCTGGCTGACCTCCAAAAGGAATTTAACCTGCCCAAGAACCGCCTAATCTGTGACATGCCCACCAGGTGGAACTCAACGTTGGCCACGTTGCAGCGGCTGCACACGCAGCAGAGGACCATCAATGAGTACCTATGCGACTATGGCACCAGGACAGGGTCAGGGGAGCTTTGTTTTTTTCCCCACTCCAGTGGGCTATGATCAGGGATGCATGCACTGTCCTGTCACCATTTGAGGAGGCCATGAGGATGGTGAGCAGTGACAGTGCATGCATCAGTGACACTGTCCCTCTTGTCCACCTGTTGGAGCACACGCTGCATGGAATAATGGACAGGGCACTTGAGGCAGAACAGAAGGAGGAAGAGGAGGACTTCCTTACCTCTCAATGCCCCCTTTATCCAGACAGTGTTTCTGCGTGCCCACCAATCACACAGGAAGAGGACGAGGAGGAGGAGGATTGTGTCAGCATGGAGGTGGAGCCTGGCACTCAGCATCAGCAGCAGTCTTCAAGGGATCATTTACAGTCCGAAGAAATCCATGGACTTGTACGTGGCTGGGAGGAGGTGGCTGCGGATCATGTCGCTCTTAGTGACCCAGAGGACTCTGGACCGAATGCCTCAGCAAACCTACGCTGCATGGCCTCCCTGATCCTGCAAAGCCTGCGGAAGGATCCTCGTATTCGTGGTATCAAGGGGAGGGATGATTACTAGCTGGCAACCCTCCTTGATCCACATTACAAGGGTAAGGTTGCGGACCTTATCTTGCCATCGCAGAGGGAGCAGAGGATGAAACACCTTCGGGAGGCCTTGCAGAAAGGTTTGTGCAACGCATTTCTAGAGCCTGGGAGGTTACAATTTCTTGGTCCTCCTGGACAACGTGTTGCTGGGGCTTCGGTCAGTCACAGAAGGAGCGGTGGAGAAGGTGGCCGTCTGACCGATGCATTCAGACAATTTTTTAGTTTGCAGCCCCAAGGTCTGATCGGTTCCAGCAACCATCGCCAGCGTCTGATTCACATGGTGCAGGGCAAGATCAGACTTGGACACCTTTCCCACCGAAAATCCTCTGGGTTACTGGGTCTTGAGGATGGATCACTGGCGAAAGCTTGCACAGTATGCAATTGAGCTACTGGCCTGTCCTGTATCCAGCGTTCTTTCGGAACGCACATTCAGTGCTGCTGGAGGCTTTGTAACCGATCACAGGGTGCGCCTGTCCACCAAATTGGTCGATCGGCTGACCTTCATAAAAATGAATCAGTCTTGGATCACCAGATACCAAGCACCTGATGCTGATGTAACCGATTGATTTTTTTTTAAATGTGAGATCCCTTCAAGACTGCCTATGCTGATGCTGAGTCACTATTCTGTTATGCTGAGTGACAATCCTCTTCCTCCTCAATTTTCATGCTGATAGCTTGTAAGAACATTTTTGGTTCTGGGCACCGCCACCAGTGGCCAAGGCCCAATCTTTCTGCCCCTGTTTAACAGGGGCGTGTAATTACAATTTTTGATGCAATACTTTGCAGCAGGGCTCATTCCTGCGCTCCAACTATAGTATCTGTGAGGGGATACAGTGTTGTGGCACCAGCACCAGTGCCCAAGGCCCAATTTTTCAGCCCCTGTTCAACAGGGGCGTTTAATTACAATTTTTAATGCAATACTTTGCAGCAGGGCTCATTCCTGCGCTCCAACTATAGTATCTGTGAGGGTTTGCAGTTATGTGGCAATTTTTCTGCCCCTGTTTAACAGGGGCATATAATTACAATTTTTGATGCAATACTTTGCAGCAGGGCCCATTCCTGCGCTCCAACTATAGCATCTGTGAGGGTTTGCAGTTATGTGGCAATTTTTCTGCCCCTGTTTAGCAGGGGTGTATAATTACGATTTTTGATTCAATACTTTGTAGCAGGGCTCGTTCCTGCCCTCCAACTAGAGTATCTGTGAGGTGTTGCAGTGTTGTGGCACCAGCACCAGTGCCCAAGACCCAATTTTTCAGCCCCTGTTTAACAGGGGCATATAATTACAATTTTTGATGCAATACTTTGCAGCAGGGCTCATTCCTGCGCTCCAACTATAGCATCTGTGAGGGGTTGCAGTGTTATGGCACCAGTGCCTAAGGCCCAATTTTTCTGCCCCTGTTCAACAGGGACATGTAATTACAATTCTTGATCTAATATTTCACAGCAGGGTCCATTCCTGTGCCCACCAAGAGTAACTGTGAGGGCTTACAGTGTTGTGGCAACACCACCACCACCACCACCAAAGGCCCAATTTTTCTGCCCCTGTTCAACAGGTGCATGTAATTAAAATTCTTGATATAATATTTTACAGCAGGGCCCGTTCCAGCGCCCACCAAGAGTAACTGTAAGGACTTACAATGTTGTGGCACCAGCACCACCACCACCACCAAAGGCCCAATTTTTCTACCACTGTTCAACAGTGGCATGTATTTACAATTCTTGATCTAATATTTCACAGCAGGGCCCGTTCCTGCTCCCACTAAGAGTAACTGTGAGGGCTTATAGGGCGTACACACGGTCGGACTTTGTTCGGACATTCCGACAACAAAATCCTAGGATTTTTTCCGACGGATGTTGGCTCAAACTTGTTTTGTCTACACATGGTCGCACAAAGTTGTCGGAATTTCCAATCGCCAACCACGCGGTCACGTACACCACGTACGACGAGACTAGAAAAGGCCGGTTCAGAACCAAGCGCGGCACCCTTTGGGCTCCTTTTGCTAATCTCGTGTTAGTAAAAGTTTGGTGAGAGACGATTCGCGCTTTTTCAGACTCGTGGCTTTCAGATCGTTTCCTGCCGTTCAGTTTGTGCTTGTGGGTTTGTATCTGCTCTTCAGTGCGTGCAAGCAAGTTCGCGTGACTTAGTCATTGTATTCTTGTTCGTTCGTTACTGTTTTTCAGTCCGCTCTTCACAGGCCTTGCTGTTCTTCAGTGCGTTCTGTTACTTCGTTCTGAGCAGCTGACCGTTTTCTAGCCATGTTGCGTATGCGTACTCCTCGTAGAGTTCGTGCTGTGCGGGGGCTTGGTGTTGGGGTCCTGACCTTGACACAAGTCCAGTCCATGAACAGGGTGGGGAGGAGTTCATGGACCAAGAATTGGTTGCTTCAGCGTGACCAGTTCTCTCATATGCCTTTGCTCCGTGAGATCCGCGAGAATAATCCTGATGATTTCAGGAACTTTCTCAGGATGACGGACCCCGTGTTTCACCGTTTGTTGGCTTCGCTGACCCCCTATATTAGCAGGCAGGATACCTGCATGATGCAAGCCATCACTCTGGAGCAGAGGTTGGTCGCTACCCTGCGGTATTTGGCGACAGGGAGAAGCCTGCAGGACCTCAAGTTCTCGACAGGCATCTCCCCCCAGGCTCTGGGGATCATTATCCCAGAGACCTGTTCTGCCATCATCCAGGTCCTGCAGAAGGAGTATATGAAGGTAAGATTTTTATCCTTTAATATCACATTTTATTGTATTGAATGTTTGCTAATATCTTGTATTTCTTTCCTCATTCCCTAATTACCATGATTGTAATATGCTGTGAATGACCCCTTTGTTCTCATGCATGCTGGATTTTTATGTAATTATTATTTTAGGTCCTTCATACATATTTGCCCTTCAATAACCTCCCCAGCATGGTGTCTCCTGGCCCTAGATTCACCGCATGTAGTCACTTAACAATGTATTTTTTCTGCTCCATAGTAGTGCTTTACCCCAAACACCCCCTAAAATGTTTTGAAATGTTATTTTTGCTTTAAATTCAGGCAGAGTGCCAGAGGCTTTTTTTTTGTGGTGTCCCCAAATAATTTTTAGTAACCCTCCCTCCCCCCAACTGCTAAGTCAGCTGATCCCAATTCTCTATCTATCCTCAATCATCTATCTGCTGACTTTGCCAAACCCATACACACTATACCCACCTCTTTAGTGCTCAGATTCATGGATGAATTTCCCAAAGCATGTAGTGCAAGGGCCTGCCTGTATACTTTCAAATGGTACTGTTTCAAGTTTTTGTATTCTATTACTATCTTGATAGGTAATAGCAGAATGTCCAAATGTGCTCAAATGTGTACAATGTGTATTTCTATCTTTGTATTATGAAACTTCTTACCTGTCCAGTGGTCTGCCAATAGTGTAACTAAGGAGGGGCTGTTCCAAGTAATACCCTGTATTTAGGCATTCATCTCTCAATGAAGTGAAGAGGGTTACCTGTCCAAGATTTCCACACACCCCGTATAATGTTAGAAATGGCCCATGAGGGGGGGGGGGGGGGGGTAATATGATAGGTGCATCTTATACTTTGGCGTTGTTAAATTCCCCTTAATGAATGCTATCTGGAGGTTGCCCCATAATGTTTGTGTCTAATCTGCTTGCCATGTTTCTGAGAAAAAATAGTAATGTTTATTGTTTTTTCCTCAACAGTTTCCTTCCACGCCACAGGAATGGCAGACTGTGGCCTCCCACTTTGCCGAGCGGTGGGACTTTCCTAACTGCGGAGGGGCAATTGATGGGAAACACGTCCACATCGTCCCACCACCCAACTCGGGGTCGTACTATTATAATTACAAAGGGTTCAATAGTATAGTGATGTTGGCGTTGGTGTCGGCTAATTATGACTTCCTGTATGTGGACGTGGGGAAGAATGGCCGGATGTCCGATGGTGGAGTCATCGCCCAGACTGAGTTTTACAGGCGTCTCCAGAATGGCAGCTTGGACTTGCCAGCTCCAGAGGACAATGTGAAGGACTCCCATTTGTGTTCATTGCTGATGAAACGTTTGCGCTGGGGGACCACCTGATGTGGCCATTCCCAATGAGGACCCTCACCCCGGAACAGAGGGTTTTTAATTACCGGCTGGCCAGAGCCCGAAGAGTGGTGGAGAACACATTTGGAATCTTGGCCAGCCGGTTCCGCCTATTTATGACACCCATCCATATGGAGGAGTATAAACTGAACCATATTATACTTGCGTGCTGTGTTCTCCATAACTTTTTAAGGAAACATTCGGCCAACTATGCTGGCTCAGTTGGGCCTGAGGCCGGAATGATACATCAAACCACACTGACGGCGCTTGAAAGTGGCCGTCCTGGCTTGCCCTCCCTGAGTGCCCGTGATGTCCGGTTACGCTACCTGGAGTTCTTTGCGGGTAGGGGGGCTATCAATATGCCAGCAAATCTGTGAAGCCTTTTTATAATAAAACAAAAAAAGAAATTCTTTGTGGACATTTACTGCTTGTGTTTGTTTTAGCTGACCCTGACAGAAATGTGTTGAGTCCAGAAAATGTCGTGATTGTGTAATCTTATTATACAAAGCACTGTTGGCTGTTATTTACTAAATGCAAAAACACATTTCACTACAAGTGCACTTGCAACTGCACTGAACCTGCACTTGTAGTGCAAAGTGGATTTGCCCTTAGGAAATAACCCCCATTTTCACAGAAAACAGCAATTACATCACCCCAAAAGTGTTGTAGTGTTGAGACAATAATCCACACATTCTTGATTAACCAACTTTTTTATACCTGCACAATCACATGTGCATTTACCAAAGGTTTTTAAAACAAACCAACATGTTTGTTGTATAACAATTTTTGGAGTAGCATTATGAAAAATCGAAATGTCCATTTAAGATAAAACAGGCCTGTGTAAAACCAACAAGAAAGCCAAAAAACTTGAACTTACAAAGTTCACATTAGGTAAAACCTGAAGGCTATATCAGACATCAGTATTTAGGAACTGGGTTTGATATAGCGTTCAGATGGGGGGAAATCACCCCTGGAAAAGCCAAATTTGGAAGATGCACACCAATTTACGAATGTCAACATGTGCTATCTGCCATCACGGGGGATCAAGGGACGTGTTTTGGGGGAGCAAGCCCTTCCTCACCGCTACTTTATAATTGAGGAAGTGGTTGCACCCCCAAAACGCATCCATTGATCTCCTGTGATGGCAGATGGCACACTCCCGTGATGGCCATGTTGGCACACTGTGTGCATCCTCCAAATTTGGCTTTTCAAAACATTGCAAAAAGATTTAAAAGATTGAACCACAATCCAAAAAGTGATTTTGTGGGGTTTTAAATTCGCCCCAAAACATCAATGATGTTATTATTTTTTTAAATCACATCATTTTTTTTTGCTGGATGTTTTGCAATTCAACATTACACCCCATGATCTCCCCGATCAGGATCTGGGCACTTTCTGATGTGAAAGGATCTGGATCACGATCACCTAAAAAGAGAGAAACAAAACAAAAACAGGTATCAAAAATCTGCCACCATCCATCTCTTACCTGAGCCTGTGGTCGCAGACACTCACCTGTTGTGGTGCCAATTTCCACCACATCTTCTTCTTCCTCCTGCTCTTCTTGGGTTGGCGGTATTTCCCCTTCTTCCATAGGTGGGGGGTCTGTGGTCTCCTCGGATGAGGGGTGTCCTCCGAGTCTTTTCTCCCCTATGTAAAACAAAAATGTTATAATTAGCACACAGATATTTGATGGCAGAACTAGAAATAGGAAACATTGCTTGGAAGTGGGGTACAATTGTCTATTTTAGCCGAGTTCCAAGATGTCCGAGGCGTTGCTAGGGGCTGCGGGGGGTGCGGTCCGCACCCGGGTGCCACCCTGCAGAGGGTGACACCAGGCTTAGGCAAGTACCGGTACCGCGCGGCTACCTCCCTCTCTTCTGGACCCTCTTCAGCTGCATGCGATGTGCAGTTAGAGTGGGGGAGGAGCCGGAGGGAGTGAGGCAGAGAGACAAGGTGCCCGGGATCCCACCGTCCCGCACGCTACAGTCACATCTCTCCCCACTGGCTCCATAAAATTCACTGCAGACTGGACTATAGCCGCCGCCTCCTCCTCCTCCTTCTTACAAGTACACAGACCGGGAGGAGGAGGAGGGACACTGCTCTACAGCATCTGCCCGGCGCTAAGGTACAGTAAGTAAAGTAACAGGAATATTGCAGGGGAGGGGAACATGGCGATTGGGAGGTGGGGAATTGACAGGTAACATCTATGCTGCTAGGAGTGATTTTAGGGAGGGGGTGGGGGTTAGAGGATATGTGCTAGGGGGCTTTGATTTGGGTTAGAACTCGTGCTAGAAGTAGAAGGAGGGGGCAGATTTGAAGTTTGACCCCCCAGCATAATTCCTCTTCCTTCCCAACGCACCCCCTAGTACATATCCTCTAATCCCATCCCAGCTCCATCCACCTCCTCCGATCCCATCTCGGCTCCATCCATCCCCTCTGATCCCATCCCGGCTCCATCCATCCCCTCTGATCCCATCCCGGCTCCATCCATCCCCTCTGATCCCATCCCGGCTCCATCCATCCCCTCCGATCCTATCCTGGCTCCATCCACCCCTCCGATCCCATCCCAGCTCCATTCACCCCCTCCAATCCCATCCCGGCTCCATCCATTCCCCTCTAATCCCATCCCGACTCCATCCATCCCCTCTGATCCTATCCTGGCTCCATCAACCCCTCCGATCCCATCCCGGCTCCATCCACCCCCTCTGATCCCATCCCGGCTCCATCCATCCCAGCTCCATCCACCCCCTCCGATCCCATCCCGGCTCCATCTATCCCGGCTCCATCCATCCCCTCCGATCCCATCCCGGCTCCAATTATCCCCTTATCCCTCACATCCCGGTTCCAACCACTGTGGCAGGTTAAGGGGGGAGAGCCACATCAATGCACTAGCCTGGCTTAATGCTGGAGGGGGGTGACACCTTTTTTTACCGCACCGGGTGACACCAACCCTAGTGACGCCACTGCAAGATGTATTTTTTTTATTGCCCTTTGTCAAGCTGCAATACTTTACCTGTTTGGTACAAGCTTCACAGATGGAGACCCCCCTATAGTATATACTGGAGCACCTGTGTGACCCCCTAATAAAAATGGTGTTCTGGGGTCCCACACTAGTGCTCCAGTGTCCAGATGTGAAAACAGCTGCTCAGTGTCCTCTCCTTACACACAATCTAGTTTGCATTTCATTCGAGTAACAAACCCATCTACACAAACAAATATTTGGCATCCAAGTAGGCCCAAAAAAAATGTGGGAAAATGCATATGGTCTAAACAATGGTTTTTTAGAGGCCGAAAGAAAAATGTTTGATACGAACGAATAATGGGCCCATGAACATTAAAGTTGCCCTTTTAAACGTTACAATTAAGAAAAGCATATGGAGCAGCACGAACGGAATAAAGACAGAAAGAATAGGAACACAGCACAACTACTTACTTTTTTGCAGCACTCTCCGGATCTTTCGGTACTGTTCTGGCTGAACATCAGGGGCGGGCGGAGTTACACGCATGCGCAGTGTATATAAAGCGCAACACACGTGCGTATTACGTACGATCTGTGAGCGGAGGAAGGAGCATTGGACGCGCCGATCGTAAGAACGAAGGTAAGAGACAAACTTGTGCCTATACTGCTTCTACATTGAGGCCTATTTAGGAGAGTTTTGTCTGACATTAGGCTTTGTCTTGTGTTGTGTCTTGCAGTGAACATGGATATGCTACTGAAAGACAATGACTTCATGTCAGTATTCGTAGATATGTTAAGGGAGCTGCCCTGTCTGTGGGAGATTAAACACCCCCATTACAAGAACCAAGCAAAGAGGAAGGCAGCACTGGTGCAATTGTGTGAAATTGTGAAGCAGGTGATCCCCACGGCAGACATCGCCTATTTAAAGATCTTAATTGGTGGCCTGAGGAGTACATATCTAAGGGAGTGCAAGAAGGTCCTGGATTCACAGAGATCCGGAGCAGCAGATGACATCTATGTCCCCAGGATGTTGTACTACGACAGGCTTAATTTTCTGGCAGGCCAGACTGAACCCAGGCCATCCCTCTCCAATCTTCCTTCCACGCTTCCTTCCCCCCCGGCTGAGGCTTCCCCCCCGGCTGAGGCTTCTGACGCCCAACCTGGGCCTTCCAGGCTACATGTGGAGAAGCCCAGATTGAGCCAGGTATAGCATTCCTCTAAATATTTCTGCTTGTACAATCAATGATGTTAACTAGATGTTAGTTGGGAGTACTAATTTATGATTGTGATTGATGATGCAAAACATTACAACCATGTCCCTTTTTCATACACAGGGAAGTCTCAGCCAGGAGGTGGCCGGGCCGAGCTGGCTGGCTGATCTGCAGGTCCCTCCACCCCCCCTGAAACGAGAAAGTGGCAGTAGGAGGAGTGCCCTAGAGGAGGCTGGCAGAGGACTCTTTTGGAGGGCTACAGAGGTCCTGGGAGCACCACACACCGTGGAGGAGGACATTGCTGCCGTCATTGCATATAAAATGCAGAGGATGGAGGAGGGACAACAAGTCATGTGTGAGGCGCTCATATTGGAGGCTCTTAAGAAAGGTATGAGGGGCCAAATTACAGCTCAGACACACCTTTGCGATGGTCCTCCTCCTCCTCCTGCAGGTCCTCCTCCTCCTCCTCCTTCTCCTCCAGGTCCTCCCAGGTCCTCCCAGTCCTCCTCCAGGTCCTACTCCTCCTCCTGCCACATCTCCAACAGCACAGCCACAGCCCGGAAGGAAGCGTGGAAGGAAGACCAGAAAGTGAGGACCCTGGATCCAGTCTGGTCGGCCAAAAAATGCAGCCTCTTGTGGTACCACAGCCGGGGGACACAGTTGTCATCTGCTGCTATCCGGATCTCTGCGATTTCTGGACCAGACTGCCCTCCCTTACATATGGACTCCTCAGGCCACCAATTTTAATGTTCAAGAATTGATGTCTGCCGTGGGGGTCCCAGGCTTCGCTAATTTCTCCTGTTGATCCAGTGTTGCCTTCCTCTTTGTTTGGTTCTGATCCCTTAATAAAGGATTTTTGTTTTGAATTATACTCTCCTATGTGTTTTACTTCAAAAAGGACAGTTTGTTTGTGAGGATTCAGGTACATTTTCAAATATACAATGTGAAATGAACAAGGGACACCAACAACAAACAATCTCCTTGAGATTAAATAATAAAAGATATCAATGGTGTTGGGGTAACTTGACACACAAAACACACACAAAAATATTCTGGAGTAAAAATAAAAATAACATTGAACAAAGATCAGCCTTTGAAAAAATACAAACATTAAAAAAAAAAAAAAAGGCTTAAAATCCCCCAAAAAATTAAAAAAAAAAAATTATGTCAGATGTGACAACTAATAACAATATATTCAGGGAATACCAATAAAAAATCAAAAATAAAACTTTGTGAGAAGTGTGTGTGAATATGAGCAGCAAAACTACTTAATTCTTGTCACATTATAAAGAAGAAGAGAGTGCGCTGTATTAAACCATTTTTAACATTGCAGCGTGACGAAAGTGCTGTATCCATTGCGAACGCTAAGTTTACCAGAACGAGCTGTTCCGTCTTGGAATTTCTTCTGAGCATGCGTGGCACTTTGTGCGTCGGAACAAGCCACACACGGTCGAAATTGACGCGATCGGATTTAGTTGTCGGAAAATTTTATCTCCTGCTCTCCAACTTTGTGTGTCGGAAAATCCGATGGAAAATGTCCGATGGAGCCCACACACGGTCAGAATTTCCGACAACACGCTCCGATCGGACATTTTCCATCGGAAAATCCGACCGTGTGTACGGGGCATTACAGTGTTGTGGCAACACCAACACCTAAGGCCCCAATTTCTGCAGAGTATATAGGGCAGGCCCCTACTTTCAAACATCTAACTTACAAATGACTCCTACTTGCAAACGGAAGGAGACAACAGGAAGTGAAATGAAATCTACCCCTAGGAAGGGAAATTCTCTCCTGTAAGAGTTAATGTGGGAAAAACGTGTCTCCTCTTTACTGATGCTTTATCACCAATCCTTGTTTCACTAAAAACCCCAAATTTTCAAAAAACATTTGTCATTGGAACAGAAAGTGAGGTGAAATCTTCTGAAGAGGTGCACAGACAGCAAAACAAATGTTATATGGGTGATAACCCTTCCCTATGTTTTCCAAAAAGCTTAAAAATAGATTTTAGACACTTTAAAAATGTACCAGTTCAAAATTACAAACAGATTCTACTTAACAACAAACCTACAGTCCCTGTCTTGTTTGCACCGCCTGTATACTGCGTTTCAGAGTATATAGGGTCTGGGGGCCCCACGCCTTTCCTTTTTTTTAATTTGGGTGCGGGGTTCCCCTTAATATCCATACAAGACCCAAAGGGCCTGGTAATGGACTGGGAGGTGGGGGGTACCCATGCCGTTTGTCTCACTGATTTTCATCCATATTGCCGGGACCCGACATTACATTAAAGCTGCACGCAGTTTTAAATGACCTATTTCTTTAAAAATTTCAATTTCTGCAGGGACTGTTCTAAGCACGGGAAACACGCGCCACTTTACAGGCATACTATAGACACCCCCCAGGTACGATATTTAAAAGGAATATTTCACTTTTTTTTTTCACTGTAAGCATCATTAAAATCACTGCTCCCGAAAAAACGTCCGTTTTTAAAACTTTTTTTTTGCATTGATACATGTCCCCTGCGGCAGGACCCGGGTCCCCAAATCCTTTTTTAGGACAATAACTTGCATATTAGCCTTTAAAATTAGCACTTTTGATTTTGAAGGTTCGAGTCCCATAGACTTTAATGGGGTTCTAAAGTTTGCGCGAACTTTCGGTCCGTTCGCAGGTTCTGGTGCGAACCGAACCGGGGGGGGGGGTGTTCGGCTCATCCCTAGTAAAGAGCATGGTAGTGACATTGTAGTAGAGTGCCCATTTACTCACCATGCTCAATGCATGCCCCTTTAACTCCGTTTCCCATAACTCTTCAGGACATGCTCAGGGAAAATACATCTCTCAGCCTCCCTACCTCGGGAGCTCAACGATGTCATACCTGATGAGGCAGAGCTAAGTGGACAAGTAATCTACATCCAGATGAGAGGCCCTCCACTGTCAGAACTGATGTGCAGGCAACCAGGCCAGAGCCTTATGGGCTCAGTGAAAGACCCAACTAATGTGGGGATCCCCTCCCCGATTGTTATCAGAGTACTGCAGTTCCATAGGGGTGGTGTTTTATCCTTGGACATTGAATTCCTGCAGTTGTTCAGTTGTTACCAGAGCTATCTGAAACCTGTTTAGTAAACTGCATGTTGGTTACACTTTGATCATTCAGCCAATTCTGTTAAAACATCACCAAATCTTATTCCAAATCTCCTGAGGCCAGCAGTCAGAGGCAGCTGTGCCTTAAATGAGAAGTATAGCCAAAGCTCTTTTGGCCATACTTCTCTTCTGGGTCACAAAAGTGCACTTAGTTCTGTTCTCTTGTTACCCATATTCAGCTGACAACAGATTAAAGTCTGTGTGGATTTTAACAATCACCACTTTTTTTCAACGCCTCTTTCTCTCAGCATTGACAAAAGAGGTAAATATACTAATACACTAATACACTAAGACTCCCCTGGGGGCAGGACTCTGATGTAAGGCTGCCCTATACAACACACCGGACAGGCATTGTATAGGGCAGTCTTGCACTGAGGTGTGTGATGTCCTGTCAATGCACCACAGGACACCAGACTCCTCAGCAAATAGGCAGAGAAGGCATCTGCACAGTGCCCCCTCTATGATCAGTACAGCGTGCGAGCAGTGGAGGGAGACCACAGCAGTACTCACCCACAACTGTGCCCCCTTCATGCCCATCTGTGCCTCATTCATTCCCATCTGTGCCTCATCCATGCCCATCTGTGCCCCATTCATGCCCATCTGTGCCTCATTCATGCCCAACTGTGCCTCATCCATGCCTCATTCATGCCCATCTGTGCCTCCTTCATACCCATCTGTGCCTCTTTCATACCCATCTGTGCCTCATCCATGCCCATCTGTGCCCCATTCATGCCCATCTGTGCCCCATTCATGCCCATCTGTGCCTCATCCATGCCTCATTCATGCCCATCTGTGCCTCATCCGTGCCTCATCCGTGCCTCATTCATGCCCAGATGTGCCTCATCCATGCCACACCCATGTCACATCAGAGCTCATCTGTGCCTCTTCCGTGGTCATTCATTCCCCATCCACGCTCATCCATGTCACATCAGTGCCACTACAGTGCTTATCAGTGCCCTACAAAGTGTAATATGTAGTCAGGAAATTCAATTTATTAATTGATGTTCCTAGAGCACCTAACGGTGCCACCTGAATGTTGGGCCTCTGTATGTGGCCAGGCTGTGTAAAAGGCTCACACATGTGGTATTGCCATACTCAGAGGGAGTAGCAGAATTTTTTTGGGGGTGTAATTTGTGTTATGCATATGCTATGTGTTAGAAATATCTTATAATTGGACAACTTTGTGTAAAAAAAAAAAAAAATGCATTTTTCTTTTTCTTTCACATTTCCAAAAACTTGTGGAAAAAAATGACATGTTCAAAAAACTCATAATGCCTCATAGAATATACGTTGGGGTGTTTGCTTTCCAAAATGGGGTCATTTTGTGAGTGTTTTCATTGTCTTGGTGCTCCAGGGCCTTCAAAAGTGTGATAGGTTGTCAGGAAATTATATGTCTTATTTATGCTCCTAGAACGCCTGGAGTTGCTACTTGCATGTTGGGCCTCTGTATGTGGCCAGGCTGTGTAAAAGTTTCACACATGTGGTATCGCCATACTCAGGAGGAGTAGTAGAATGTGTTTTGGGGTGTAGTTGCAAGTATGCCTATACAATGTGTTTGAGAAAAAACTTGGCAATATTACAATTTTGTGAAAAAAAATCTTCATTTTGCAAAGAGTTGTAGGAAAAAATTGGTAATTGGCTCTCCTCGCCTCACACTGACAGAGTGTGTGGCGAGGAGAGCCGATCAGTGGCATTTCCTCGCAGGGGACAGTGAGAGATGTAATCAGGGCACTGATGATCAGTGCCCTGATTACATTAGAGTGCCAACAATCCATGCTAATCAGTGCCAACCAGTGCCAGCAATCAATGCCCAACAGTGCCCACCAGTGCCAACAATTAGTGCCCACCACATCCAGAAATCAGTGCCCATTAGTGATGCCAGTCAGTGCTGGCTTTCAGTGTAGCCCATAAATGCCCATCAGTAAGGCCCATTAATGCCCATCAGTGCCACCCATTAAGGCCCATCAGTGCCCATTAGTGCCTCCCATCAGTGCCCATCAGTGTCGCAGGGCTTATCCATGCTGCCTATCAATGCCCACCAGTGTCGGCCATCAGGGCCCGTCAGTGCCACCTATCAGTACCAACCAGTGCCACCTATCAATGCCCACCAGTGCCACTCATCAGTGCCGCTTATCAGTGCTCATCAAGGCCACCTATCAGTGCCCATAAGTTCAGAATATTACTGCCTCCTCATCAGTGCCACCTAATCAGTGCCCATAAGTGCCGCCTCATCAGTGCCGATCAGTGCAGCCTATTAGTGCCCATCAGTGCTGCCTCATCAGCGCACATCAGACAGAAACTAGGAAAAGCTTTTTTTTTCAACATTTTTGGTCTTTTTTTTTTTAAGAAAAAAATTAAAATCCCAGCAGTGATTAAATACCACCAAAAAAAGCTCTATTTGTGTGAAGAAAATGATAAAAGTTCCACATGGTTACAGTGTTGTATGACCGCGTATTTGTCATTCAAATTGTGACAGCGCTGAATGCTGAAAAATGACTTGGGCAGAAAGGCGGTGAAAGTGCCCGGTAGATAAGTGGTTAAAGGTAACCATCCTCACCTGTGATCTTTTTGCTTGTAATTAGTGTGTGTGTATAAAAGGTCAATGAGTTTCTGGGCTCCTGACAAACCCTTGCATCTTTCATCCAGTGCTGCACTGACGTTTCTGGATTCTGAGTCATGGGGAAAGCAAAATAATTGTCAAAGGATCCGAGGGAAAAGGTAGTTGATTTGTAAAAAACAGGAAAGGGATATCAAAAAATATGCAAGGAATTGAGAATGCCAATCAGCAGTGTTCAAACTCTAATCAAGAAGTGGAAAATGAGGGGCTCTATTGAAACCAAACCACAGACAGGTAGACCAACTAAAATTTCAGCCACAACTGCCAGGAAAATTGCTTGGGAAAGAGAAAAACCCACAAATAACTTCAGGTGAAATACAGGACTCTCTGAAAACATGTGGTGTGGCTGTTTCAAGATGCACAATAAGGAGGCACTTGAAGAAAGATGGGCTGCATGGTCGAGTCGCCAGAAGAAAGCCATTACTACGCAAATGCCACAAAGTATCCCTCTTACAATACGCCAAACAGCACAGAGACAAGCCTCAAACCTTCTGGCACAAAGTCATTTGGAGCAATGAGACCAAAATTGAGCTTTTTGGCCACAACCATAAACGCTAGATTTGGAGAGGAGTCAACAAGGCCTATGATAAAAGGTATAAAGGTGGATCACTGATGTTTCGGGGATGTGTGAGCTACAAAGGCACAGGAAATTTGGTCAAAATTGATGGCAAGATGAATGCAGTATGTTATCAAAAAATACTGGAGGAACATTTGCATTCATCAGCCAGGAAGCTGCACATAGGACGTACTTGGACATTCCAACATGACAATGATCCAAAACACAAGGCCAAGTAGACCTGTCATTGGCTACAGCAGAATAAAGTGAAGGTTCTGGAGTGGCCATCTCAGTCTCCTGACCTCAATATCATTGAGCCACTCTGGGGAGATCTCAAACGTGCAGTTCATGCAAGACATCCCAAGAATTTACAGGAGCTGGAGGCTTTTTGCCAAGAGGAATGGGCAGCTTTACCATCTGAGAAGATAAAGAGCCTCATCCACAAATACCACAAAAGACTTCAAGCTGCCATAGATGTTAAAGGGGCTATAAATGGTACTAGGAACTGGGGTATGTCAACTTTTGATCAGGGTCATTTGGGTAGTTTCTGTTGCCATTACGATTTAAAAAAAGTAAACACAGTTGATTGATAATAAATGACTTCGGCCAAACACTAACCATGAGTGAAAGAAACGTTTTTTGTGTTATCATTCATATTCTCTGTTAAATGGCCAAGAAATCAAAAATTCTGCCAGGGTATTTAAACTTATGAGCGCAACTGTAAGTGCCCAGTAAGCAAGTGGTTAAGCACGTGCCTACTCTACCTAATTATAAATCCGGCCCGGGGTATAGGTTTAGATTAGAAAGTGCTGTCAATAGCAGTAAATACTATTCACTGCTATTGACAGCATTAATAGCAGCAACAATATGCATCTAATTGACATTTACTGATCTATTTTTCTTTTTCATTAGTGTGATATTTACCTCTATTGTGAAATGTGTCAATGCTAATGGCCCATACACACGATCGGATTTTCCGACAACAAATGTTGGATGTGAGCTTGTTGGTTGAAAGTCCGACTGTGTGTATGCTCCGTCGAACATTTGTTGTCAGACTTTCCGCCAGCAAATGTTGGCTAGCAGGTAATCAAATTTTCCGCCAACAAAACTTTGTTGTCTGAATTTCCGATCGTGTGTACACAAGTCCGACGCACAAAAGTTCACGCATGCTCAGAATCAAGCAGAAGGAGCCGCACTGGCTATTGAACTTCCTTTTTCTTGGCTCATCGTACGTGTTGTACGTCACCACGTTCCCACGTTCGTAATTGTTGGCCAACATTTGTGTGATCGTGTGTATGCAAGACAAGTTGGAGCCAACAACCTTCGAACAAAATTACACGGTTTTGTTGTCAGAAAGTCTGATCGTGTGTACGGGGCATAAAGAGAGATGACTCTGGAGAGTATCTATTTGCACTAATTTGTGGACAAAAATGGACTCACAGCTTCATTCCTTGCTATAAGAGCCCATTCACACAGGGGCAACACGACTTCCAGCGCGACTTTGGGAGGCAACTTGGACACAACTTGAGAATGAATCACAGCACGACTTGGGGCAACTTACAACACAACCTGAAGTCGCCTCCAGGACAGGGAACTTTACAAGTGGCCAATCTGAGCTTATCAGTGTGTGAGAAGGAGGGGGCTGGCTGTTTAGTGGAGTAAATTACTTTCTGTTTCCTTTCTGCTTCCTGTAAAGTTGCCTCAGTATGAACAGTGATCAGACTTGGAGGCAACTTTCATTGAAATCAATGGGTACAAGTCGCCTTCTAGTCGGATTGAAGTAGTACAGGAACCTTTTCTGAAGTCGGAGCGACTGCAGTAGTGTGCATTAAGACGGATCCATTCACTTACATTGATTTTTTCATGTAGCGCGACTTGAGGCGACTAGGGGCGACTTGGGGCGACTTGAAGTCTGATCCAAAGTTGCCCCTGTGTGAATGGGCTCTTAGTGCATGCTACTTTTGAGTTGAACAAAATAAACACATATTGTTGGCCCTTGAACAAGTAGCCCACCCACACACTGCATAGTTAATTAAATCAAATGCTTGCAAGAGTGTGACATACCAAACAGGAACTCCCTAGTGCCGCGTACAGACGATCGGAATTTCCGACAACCAAACCGTGGATTTATTTCCGACAGATGTTGTCTTGCATACACACGGTCGCACAAATGTTGTTGGAAATTCCGAACGTCAAAAACAAGGTGACGTACAACACGTACGACGGAACTAGAAAAAGGAAGTTCAATAGCCAGTGTGGCTCTTTTGCTTGATTCCGAGCATGCATGGAATTTTGTGTGTCGGAATGTACACACAAACAGAATTTACGACAATGGGTTTTGTTGTCAGAAAATTTGAGAACCAGCTCTCAAATTTTGTTAGTTGGAAATTACGACAAAAAATGTCTGATGGAGCCTACACACAGTCGGAATTTCCAACAACAAGCTCACGTTGAACATTTGTTGTCGTAAATTCCGATCGTGTGTACACGGCATTACAGTGATAACAGACAATAGGAGTAATATACAGTATCTCACAAAAGTGAGTACACCCTCACATTTTTGTAAATATTTTATTATATCTTTTCATGTGACAACACTGAAGAAATGACACTTTGCTACAATGTAAAGTAGTGAGTGCACAGCTTGTATAACAGTGTAAATTTGCTGTCCCCTCAAAATAATTCAACACACAGTCATTAATGTCTAAACGGCTAGCAACAAAAGTGAGTACACCCCTAAGTGAAAATGTCCAAATTGGGCCCAAAGTGTCAATATTTTGTGTGACGACCATTATTTTCCAGCACTGTCTTAACCCAATTGGGCATGAAGTTCACCAGAGCTTCACAAGTTGCCCCTGGAGTCCTCTTCCACTCCTCCATGATGACATCACGGAGCTGGTGGATGTTAGAGACCTTGCGCTCCTCCACCTTCCATTTGAGGATGCCCCACAGATGCTCAATAGGGTTTAGGTCTGGAGACAGTCCACCACCTTTACCCTCGGCTTCTTTAGCAAGGCAGTGGTCGTCTTGGAGGTGTGTTTGGGGTCCTTATCATGTTGGAATACTGCCCTGCGGCTCAGTCTCCGAAGGGAGGGGATCATGCTCTGCTTCAGTATGTCACAGTACATGTTGGCATTCATGGTTCCCTCAATGAACTGTAGCAACCCAGTGCCGGCAGCACTCATGCAGCCCCAGACCATGACACTCCCACTACCATGCTTGACTGTAGGCAAGACACACTTGTCTTTGTACTCCTCACCTGGTTGCCGCCACACACGCTTGACACCATCTGAACCAAATAAATGTATCTTGGTCTCAGCAGACCACAGGACATGGTTCTGGTAATCCATGTCCTTAGTCTGCTTGTCTTCAACAAACTGTTTGCGGGCTTTCTTGTGCATCATCTTTAGAACGCTTCCTTCTGGGACGAGCACTGACAGGCTGAAACCCCACCCCTTCAACCTCTGCAGCAATGCTGGTAGCACTCATACATCTATTTCCCAGAGACAACCTCCACATATGGCACTGAGTATGTGCACTCAGCTTCTTTGATCGACCAAAGCGGGGCCTGTTCTGAGTGCAACCTGTCCTGTTAAACCGCTGTATGGTCTTGGCCACCGTGCTGCAGCTCAGTTTCAGGGTCTTGGCAATCTTCTTATAGCCTAGGCCATCTTTATGTAGAGCAACAATTCTTTTTTTTCAGATCATCAGAGAGTTCTTTGCCATGAGGTGCCATGTTGAACTTACAGTGACCAGTATGAGAAAGTGAGAGCGATAACACCAAATCTAACATACCTGCTCCCCATTCACACCTGAGACCTTGTAACACTAACGAGTCACATGACATTGGGGAAATAGCTTATTGGGCCCAATTTGGACATTTTCACTTACGGGTGTACTCACTTTTGTTGCTAGCGGTTTAGACATTAATGGCTGTGTGTTGAGTTATTTTGAGGGGACAGCAAATTTACACTGTTATACAAGCTGTACACTCACTACTTTACATTGTAGCAAAGTATCTGTTCTTCAGTGTTGTCACATGAAAAGATATAATAAAATATTTACAAAAATGTGAGGGGTGTACTCACTTTTGTGAGATACTGTAGCTCTAGTAAGGAAGACTCTCCCATGACGGAAAGTGACTCTGAATCCGAATTTGAGGATCTGCGTTGAGCCATTTTTGTTTGTTATTATTCTTTTACATGATGACAGTCAATTATCACATGGATATGAGATGATTGATATTGGGGCTCTCTGCTCTACTCTACTGGTGTATCTTTGTTATTTTTCCACTTTATTTGTAATCTTGTATTCCTATAAGGTATAAAGGGTTTAACCACTTCAGCACTGGAAGGTTTTATCCCCTTCCTGACCAGGCCATTTTTTGCGATACGGCACTGCGTTGCTTTAACTGACAATTGCACAGTCGTGCAACGCTGTACCCGGATAAAATTTATGTCCTTTTTTTCCCTCAAATAGAGCTTTTTTTGGCTATTTGATCACCTCTGCGGTTTTTATTTTTTGCGCTATAAACAAAAAAAGACTGACAATTTTAAAAAAAAAAAAAACATACAATATTTTTTCCTTTTTGCTATAATACATATCCAAAAAATATGCCCAATATGTATTCTGCTACATATTTTTGATTAAAAAAATCCCAATAAGCGTATATTGATTGGTTTGCGCAAAAGTTATAACGTCTACAAAATAGGGGTTTGCTTTAGGGACTTTTAATTTTTTTAATTGTTTTTTACTAGTAATGGCGGGCGGCGATCTGCAATTTTTTTTTTTTTTTTATTCTTTCTTTTATGTTATAGAAATATCATTCATGGTCCAAAAAAAAGAGCATTTAACAGTTTACTTACTTCTTTAAATATACTTAACATTATCCTTATTCCCCCACACACACACACACACACCCCGGTCGCACCCTGCATTAAACTCCAAAGGTTATTGTTTTCCCTGGCATTATCATCTTTTTCAGACGTAACCCCCTTCTGTTTATTGACTTAACACCTCGACATATCTCCACGTCTTTTTGAACCCTTTCCAACTTTCCCATTTATCTTTTCGATCTGCCCCTTCTTCGTCTTCATCCCCCCTGTCATCTAAACTCTCCAGATAGTAAATTTTGTTTATACCGTATATCCAATCCCGAATTTTGGGGCTGTCAACTTCCTGCCATTTTTTTGGTATCAGGCTTTTCGCTACATTTAACAGAATGGGAATTACAGATGTTTTATATTGTTTAACAGGGCTATCTACTCCATGGAACAAGCATATCTAAGCGTCTTCCGGAATTTCTTTATTAGTAATTTCCATTTCTGCAATTTTTAGCGGGATCGCGGTGGACAAATCTAGCCCCAGGTGACACTTTTTGGGGACCCGTGAAACCAATACAGTGATCAGTGCTAAAAAAATGCACTGATCCCTGTTTAAATTACACTGGCAGGGAAGGGGTTAACTACAGGGGTGATCAAGGGGTTAAATGTGTTCCTGGGAGGTGTTTCTAACTGTGGGGGGCATGGATTCACGGGGGGGGGGGGGGGGAAGAGATTGTGATTCAGCTTGGCTGAAACATGATCTGTTTCTTTTCCTCCCTGACAGAGCAGTGGTGTGCTCTGTTTACATCGGCTCACCGATGCTCCGTCTCTCCTGTGAATGATCGGCGTGTCGCGGCGGCCATCGCGCCCCCTGGACCTGCTGATTGGCAGGTTGGCACGGCTGAGCAAATCGCCGTAGCTATACGTCGCTCCTTTAAGAGGTCATAGCGGGCGCAAATTCCGCCGGGCACCTGCGATCTCTCGTGACAGAACAAGTACGGGGATGTGTATGTGTAAACACTCAAATCCCGGTTCTCTCAAGGGAGAGGAGACCAATCGTGTGTTCCTACTTAGTAGGAACACCGATCGGTCTCCTCCCCCAGGCAGTCCCATCCCCCCTACAGTTAGAACACACCTAGGGAACACAGTTAACCCCTTGATTGCCCCCTAGTGTTAACCGCTTCTCTGCCGGTGACATTTGTACAGTAATCAGTGGCTATTTTTAGCTCTGATCGCTGTATAAATGTAAATGGTCCCAAAATAGTGTCAAAAATGTCCGATCTGTCCCCTGCAATGTCGCAGTCCTGATAAAAATCGCAGATCACCGCCATTACTAGTAAAAAAAAAAATAATTAAAATTACTTAAATATATCCCCTATTTTGTAGACGCTATAACTTTTGCGCAAACCAATCAATATACGCTTATTGCGATTTTTTTTAACCATAAATATGTAGAAGAATATATATTGGCCTAAATTAGATGAAGACATTTCATTTATTTTTTTGGGGGGGGTATATTTATTATAGCAAAAAGTACAAAATATTGTGTTTTTTTCAAAATTGTCGCACTTTTTTGGTTTATAGAGCAAAAGATAAAAACCACAGAGGGGATCAAATACCATCAAAAGAAAGTTCTATTTGTGGGGAAAACGTGGGCACGACTGTGCAATTGTCAGTTAAAGCGGCGCAGTGCCGTATCGCAAAAAAATGGCCTGGTCAGGAAGGGGGCAAATCCTTCTGGGGCTGAAGTGGTTAATATGAGCTTTTGTGCATCCCTATACACGTCACAACTGAGCCCGTGGTTCTTCTTTCTCGCTGCAGGATTTATGGTAATCGTCACCCAGTCCCCCTGTTTTATGTATTGCGATAATCATTTTTATATGAATAAATAGTCGTGGAACAAGTGTGTTTACATTATTTCTTATGGGGAAATTCATTTTGAAATACTGTGCTTTGAATTACAAGCATGTTTCTGGAACTAATTATGCTCGCAAACCAAGGTATTACTGCCTTCAGGAACTGCTTAAGAAGGCAGAGGAATATGCCCATACCATAAGAAAATCCACATTACCCACATACAAGATGAGGATCTGTCTGACTCTGAAAATGATGTGGAAGAGGAGAATATTGAAAAAAATTACAGGAAGTAGAAGAAGTACCACCCACATCAAAGCAGCCAGTCTTTTGGTTTCTTTCAAAATGCCGCAGAAGACCCAGGCAGACGATTTCCCCAAACAGCATAGAGCAGCAGTATGACTGGTAATCTGGTGCACACAATCCTGCTATGGCCTCCTTCCTGGCCTCAGTGTCCTGTTGTTCCTTAGAGCCAATTTTGTATTTTGAAGCACTTAAAATAGCAGTGCAAATAGTTTGCTGTGGTGCACTGGCTTGACTTGGCCCATCATTGGAGGTTTTCTGTATCTGTGGGGTTGAATTAGGGGGAACTTGGGAGGCCTGTAATGTGCAGTGAGTGCTCTGGGCGGTGGTCTGAGGGGAGGCCTGTAATGCACAGTGCTCTGGACCATGGACTGAGGAGGCCTGTAATGCACACAGTGCTCTGAATTGTGGCCTGAGGAGGCCTGTAATGCACAATGCTCTTGGTGATCCAAGGAGGCCTGTAATGCACAGAGTGCTCTGGTCCTTTGGGCAGTTGGGACTGTTGAGACTTGGGAGGCCTGTAATGCACAGTGCTCTGGACGGTCATCTGAGGAAGGCTGTAATGCTGCACAGCGCTAAGCACGGCACGTCACTAAGCATGCTATGGTCGCTACCTTGCTTGCTGGGAGGGGAAGCACTCATGGGCTTTACAGGTGGAGCTCCATGGAAACCGAAAGTTCACGTGGGTAAACGTCCCTTCCCCACATTTTCGTTTTGTTTTTGTTCGTTGATGAAAACGGAATTGATTTTCGTTATAGTTTTCATCAATTGATGAAAATGTGGGGTAATTTTCATTTACTTTCTATCACTGGAAATATGCCACTGACAAAAATGATGACAAAAATGTTTTCATCTACGAAATCAACACTGGTAGCTGGCTCAGCCTCTCAGTGCTAAGGAGTTGCTACCACCTCCTCCCCAGTGCAGCACTCCAGTGGGCGCTGAAGGGGCAGAGCACAGTGCTCAGAGCAGACTTGAGAACTGAGTGATCAGTGGTTTGTGATCCTTCAGTTCTCGGTATAGTGCTGGAGAGGGACGGCTGCAACATCAGATCGATGTTGCAGCCATCTACAGTAGGTAGCTTTTTTTTAACATTCCTGCACTTCTCTTTTAATCTCACACTGCAGATATACAGCTGTAAAGCTGTAGGCATAGTAGTGCCAAGGTACACTGCTATTTTTCAGGAGAAACTCATGACAAAAGGTACATAGAGGGTATTGGTAAGGGACAATTAACATTCTCTATAACATAGCAAATCATTTTTTGAGTTCAGTTTGCATACACATTAGCCATACCTTTATGACCACCCACCTAATATTGAGTAGATTCTTTAAGTCCTATAAGTTGTGATTTTGGCCTCCATGGATCAAACTTGTTTTTTCACATCCCACAAATGCTCAAATCGATTGAGATCTGGGGAATTTGGAGGCCAAGTCAATTCCTCGAACTTGTGTTCCTCAAAGCTTTCTTGACTATTTTTAATAATAGTTCTTTGAACTATTTTTGCAGTGTGGAAGGGTGCATTATCCTGCTGAAAGAGGCACTGCAATCAGGAAATACTGTTTGGATGAAGGGTTGTACTTGGTCAACAACAATGTTTATATAGATGGTATGTGTCAAGTAACATCCACATGAAAGACAGGACCAAGGTTTCCCATTAGACCATTGCCCAGAGCATCATACTGTCTCTGCCAGCTTGCCTTCTTCCCATACTGCATCCTGGTGCCATCTCTTCCCCAGGTAAGCAACGCACACACACCTGGCAATCCACATGATGTAAAAGAAAATGGGATTCATCAAATCGGGCCACCTTCGTCCATTACTCTGTGGTCCAGTTCTGATGTCCAGGTGCCCATTGTAGGCGCTCTTGGATGTGGACACGGATCAGCATGGGCACCCTGCCCAGTCTGAAGCTATGCAGCCTCGTACGCAACTAACTGTGATGCATATTTTTTCTGCTTTCAACACCTCCGCTTCATGGACAATGTGCCTACTTGCTGCCTAATATATCTCACTGACTTTCAGATGCCAATATGACCACTTAACCTGTCAGTGGTCACAAAGTTATGGCTAATTGGTGTGGTGGCTTTTGCATGATCAAGCAGCTTCCCATATGTCTCAGGCACACACATAGAAAGCTCAGATTGTAGGCAGGTGCAGTCTACTTTCCCCAAGCGCTTCAAGTAAAATTATGGCAGGCAGTGGAGTCTCCCGACGCGTTTCGTCTTAAAAGAAGACCCCAGATGAAGTCTTTTAAGACGAAACGCGTCGGGAGACTCCACTGCCTGCCATAATTTTACTTGAAGCGCTTTTTTACTACCGAAATGTAAGTTGTTTACTTATTTTAATAAATCTGTTTTTCCAAACGGTATTATGCTATGTGGCCCCCCTTCTTTATTCTTATATGGACTATCCATCTGAGATGATCCGTGGGAAGGTTTGCCATCCATTTTAAAGTTCCGTCAGGAGTCTGGATATGTTCTAAAGTTTTACTGCCATCCAATCGTGAGGTTCCTCCTTTTGATTGCCCGTTGGGGTTACAAGCTTGATTGACTCATTGAACGTACGTTCTTATGAGTTCAATCCTTCTGGTAAGCCTTCACTTTTTCTTTATGTGGAGGGTCCATCACACCTTTGCATGCGTTATCCACGTGGTGAATAAGGAACTATACATACTTTTGGACTAACATCAGTCCCTTTCAGTCCTTAAAACATCCGAAGAACATCAGAGACTTTATTTGTTTACCTGTTAAGCTGTCATATTTTGCAACCTTTGCTGTTTGACATAGACGTTTTCTTTATTCTTATATCTATATAAGCTTTTTAAACCTACAGCGCTACACTTGTCTATGCATTGAAATCTTGACAAAATCCTTATTTGTTGTGTGAGCTGCTTTCACGTAGGGTAAGCGCAGGGTTATACTTTTTTCTTTTCAATCAAATCCAGTGACACGGGAGCCTGGGGGCAGGGCCGAGCCCTGCTATATGTGTCAATGGACGCAGACTCAGGAGCAGGCCCCCACGCGTGTCCCCATGGAATGCAGCTCTCCATGGGGGGCACTCGATGCAGAGGAGGAGCCAGGAGCGTCACCGGAGGACCCCAGAAGAGGAGGAATGGGGCCGCTCTGTGCAAAACCCTTGCACAGAGCATGTAAGTATGACATGTTTGTTATTTAAAAATAAAAAATTAACCTTTACAATCACTTTAAGAGTCCAGAATCTTTTAATAGTGTTTTAATAGTCTACAAAAGAGATAAAAAAGGGTTGTAAAATTCCAATATGAGTACACTCATATTAAAATTTACCAAACTCTCCATAAACAATACCACTAAATTAATGGTAATCAGAAATTATTATAAAAACAAATATACTATGACCAATTGTATTATTAAAATACAGATCCATGGAATGCATGGTTGGCATAAAATTCTATTCATCCAAGGTACTCTTGGTCTGTTTCTTAAAGCGGGGTTCCACCCAAATTTTGAACAATATCTGTATGTATTCTCTTCCTTGCCTAGATGCTGACATGCCGTTTAAAAAAATTTAAATCCCTGTAATTACCTTTTATTTTTCTATTCTTCTTTGCACTTCCTGGTTCTCCTCCCGTGGGAGTAGGCGTGTTTCTAGCCTCTCCCAGACTCCTGGGAGCTAGTCTCAGGCTTCCCAGGATGCCACTGAGCATGTGCGGGAACGAGCGGTGAATGCTGGGAGCACAGCATTCACCACATCCAGGAAATAAATGCTTGTGGGCTTCAAATGCCCACAATGAAGATGGAAACCGCCTGCAGTGAATAATATAAGTTATTCTTTCTGACGAAATCTGACACAGGCGGACATATTACACACAATATGTGAGTATGTAATGCTGAGAAGAAAAGTTTGTGAATGAACTAAAAAAAAAAAAAAACGATAGATAGGTGGACCCCCGCTTTAAGTGTTTTGATACTGATTCATTTTAACCCTGTACAAACTCAAATCGTTTACATTCTAAATAGTTACGTTTAATGCAAAAGTTTGTTTTATACATATGTAGCGCTTGGTTGCTACTAATAACTAACATCCACCATGTCACCCTGCTGCCAGACCTCCATCTTTTACTTCTGAGACAATGAACAGTCATTTGCGTTGTTTTGTTTTGTTTATTGGGGGATACAACTTGGTTGGGGGAAAGGAAATATGGGATGCCCATAGAACAATTGCTTTGCCATCATATTTAAGAATTAGAACGAAGGTTGAGCCTTGAAGTACTGATGAAGTACTGATGTACATTTAATATCTACAGGCGCTTCCCCTGCACAACATCATGCAGACTATTACTCCTCCTCTGCGTATCTATTGCAGACTGTTGCTCCCAGGACTTCCACCCTCCTGCACAAACTTCCACTGTAGATCAGTACTTTTCCTGTCACATCATCCTCTTTTGACAAAAGAGATCACTCTGAACAGTCCCAGTTGCTGGCTAGATTTGGTTGTACTGTAACTAGGCCAGAGGTCTGCAGTACCTCTCCCCGGCAGTCTAGTAATTTATTAACATGTGCTGATTGGTGGACTACTGTTCCAAGATAGTCCGGCCTGCAAATCCTGTGCCCTCAGGCCGCAGTGACTTGACACTCTCTCCACAGTCTGTCCTCTGGCCTTGCACCCAGATCCCCTGGCATGCTTCATCCAGAAATCCGCTGTGGCCCACTCACTGACCTTCTCCTGCCCTGATTCCATGATGGAGAACTTTAACTGGATGTACGTTCCGACAGCTTCTCCAGCCCCTTTTTTTCAGAACACTTCATCCATGACCGTGTAAAGATGAAGCTCCCTCTTCACTCTCCCGGCTCCTCTGCTAGGCCTCACACCCCCCCCCCCAGATGGGGATGGGGCCCCTGCTGCTGCCTAATACTCCATTCTCCACGTCTCCCGACCGACAACTGCTCCCCAGCATGCTGTTTCCGCACCTTATAAGGGAGGCCTGCCCCCTGCCAATTCCAGTTGGGGATTGGTCAGGGCTCCTCACATGAGCTGCCTGCCACTCCAGTCCTAGGCCCTGCCCCTCTTCCAGAAAATTATTCCTGGAAGCAGGGGAGGTGCCTCAGAACTAAAGCACAGGTGGTCACACCCACTGCTGCACTAACCACTCTCTGCCCCCCAGATCAAAACAAGCAGGCCTAGGCTCCCTCACAAAATCCTCACTCAAGCACCTACCTATGGTAGAGGGTGCTACACATATTTGCAATATCTAGGTCCAATTGTCTTCAGTCATTTAGAAGCGCGTGGAAAAGGTATCAGTCAGTACATTTTGTAACAAATGTTATTGAATAGAGATACATCTAATAACCTGATGCACTCATATAGAAACCTCTTAAATTAAGGGTTCTCTGCATGGTTTGCTAATTACTTTTCCACTATTCGTCATCATTCATTAGTTCAGATTTTCATTTCAAAGAATAGATTATAATAGATCATCGCTAATAACATTTTAATGGATAAAATCTGTAATTTCATATTAATTTAATCGAGATTATATTTATTCTATTTTTTCGAGTTTTAATTCATTTTAATCTACTCTCAATTCATTTTCTTTTACAAAAGTTTTATCAACAATAAGCAAACTTTGCATACAAAAGAAAAGTCAACAGAGACCATGTTGACATTCCAAACTACTCTCGATGAATTTTTATTAAAATATGAATGGCGTTTATTCTACTGTTATTTTCTGATTACCATGAATTTGTGTTTTGTATAAGTATAAATTTAATAATTTTAACATGAATTTTTTGATACAAAAATATGGAAAAAAATAATCCTTGTATCGGTTTTGTAGCATTGAAGGGGGTGGGGGGTTGAGTCCCCAAATCGCATTGATGTTTTATGCTTCTTGTTATGAGCAAACACTAATCTTACTTTTAGATCTTTGGTCTGAACCCCCAGCCTTTTTTTTTTTTTTTACAACTGAATCTTAAACTTTGGATCCCCTAGACAGGGGCACCTGGGTTTTGTTTGAGAGCATTGAGTTCCCCATGATTAAGCTTCTAAGGGTGGAGCAAAACACACTGGGCCCGTGACCTGGTTGGAGCCCAGGCTGAGGTTGCCACACTTCACCGATTGATGGGATTTGTTTAGATGTGTGGCTACAGGGAGGCTGTTACATTTGTTTGAGAGCAGCTTCACTGGAGCCACTGCACCCCATACGATCAATAGATGTTTGTCAACCATAACCTAATAAGTTGCATCCAGCATCACTGATATACGTGTTTTGTACTACAGTAATTAGCCATTCTCACTCTCCCTTTTGAAGTTATTGTACATTATGGCCAAAACAATAGGAGTATCAGGCTGCTCAGAAGTAGTATATCTGTATAAAAGATCTTGCTGCTGGACCAACAAGTAGGGTTTCCACATCATCCCTTTAAAACCAAACACATATGAATTACACAGGTTCTATGGCTGATTAAGGTGGTAATTAAGTTCACTTAGTGCCTTACCTGCATTAAATTAGCCCCAGAACCTATGTATTTAATATGTGTTGGGTTTTAAAGGGATAAGGTGGCAACCCTACCAACAAATGGATCACCAACCAGAGTGAACACATTACTCATCATTGGCATTATTGCCTATGGTAGTGATGGCGAACCTTTTGAGCCCGAGTGCCCAAACTGCAACACAAAACCAACATATTTATTTAAAAGTGCCAACGCTGCAATTAAACCTGAATACCTAGGTTTTCGTTTAGAGGAAAACAACTCGTACAGTTGTCCAAACAAATTAATAGCTTTTGTCTTAAAAGAAAAACACGATAACAGAGCTTTCAATTATACAGTTTTTTATGGATAAAAAACATCAACTCTACATGTGCATGTATTTTTGGATAAGGATGCATTTTCTGAGCATTGGTAAGGATGCATTTGCTGAGCACTGGTAAGGATATATTTGCTGAGCACTGGGGCACTGTTTTATCCACTGATACCAACAACAGGGCATAATCCCCCCCATCAATACTAATACCCATAATGAGGCCCAATGACACCTATGATGGGTCACAATTCCCAGGACTGCTGTTTAAAATGTACATTTGAATCCAACAAATTGAATCCAACAAATTTTGGTGCTTAATCTGGATCCTGACCTAGACACAGGGCCAGGATGAAGGAGGTGACACCAGACAGGAAGGAGTTGAAGGGGAAGGTACCCACCAGCAGGTGGTACAGGTATACAGGTATTGCATGGCTTCGGTCAGCAGCTTGAGCCTAGGCCTCTAAGAAGCAGGACACCATGGATAGATAAGATAACTGTACTTAATGTCCACATTAACAGCTCATTCCTGCCCGCATGTCACCCCTGATCCCAGCCGCGTGTTCACGCCCACCCCAGACACATCACCACTGGCCCCAGAGATTTGTGGGAGATATAGTTTGATAGGGGGTGCAGTGTGGATGAAACAGCTTCTATGATTGGATTTCCACCTGCATGTCACCCCTGGTCGCTTCTTCTCAGTCACCTCAGACACGTCACCGATGGCCCTAGAGAACTGTAGGAGATGTAGTTCGATGGGGGGTGTGGTGCGGTGTGGACGAATCAGCTTGGGGATGGATAGCCGGTCAGTGTCGGTGTGTGCTTTTCTCATTTCTTCCTGGCATGCCCACAGAGAGGGCTCGGCGTGCCGGCTGTGGCATGCGCGCCACAGGTCCGCCATCGCTGGCCTATGGGCATTGGCTGTCCGAATGGTATTCCTGTACATAGTCAACCCTCATCCACCTATACAGTTTTAGACTGAATACCTGGGGCCCACCAGAAGAGGTGAAGCCTGTGAAGGGATAGAATTATTCAAAATCAGCCTATGAAAGTAGAGCAATTCTGAAATGAGCATAAAAGTGTTCAGTAAGGATAAGCTGAACACCCCCCGATTCGGTTCGCACCAGAACATCCGAACAGGCAAAAAATTTGGAAGAACACATGACCACCGTTAAAGTCTATGGGACACGAACATGAAATATCAAAGGTGCTAATTTTAAAGGCTTATATGCAAGTTATTTTCATAAAAAGTGTTTGGGGACCCGGGTCCTGCCCCAGGGGACATGTATCAATTCCACAATGTTTTTTAAAAACAGCCGTTTTTTGGGAGCAGTGATTTTTTAATGCTTAAAGTGAAACAATAAAAATTAAATATTCCTTTAAATATTGTGCCTGGGGGTGTCTATAGTATGCCTGTAAAATGGCACATTTTTCCCGTGTTTAGAACAGTACCAAAGCAAAATTACATTTCTAAAGGAAAAATTGTCATTTAAAACTGATCGCGGCTGTAATGAATTGTCGGGTCTCAGGCCCTTCAGGTCTGGTATGGAAATTAAGGGGAACCCTGCACCAAATTTTTTTTTTAAATGGCGTAGGGGTCCCCCCAAAATCCATTTTGCTGTGGTACTGTTCTAAACACGGGAAAAATGTGCCACTTTACAGGCATACTAATGCTCGGCCCGAACCGTTTGCCCATCCCTAGTGTTCAGTATCAGGACAGCCAACCAAACCTGCAATTCACTAGTAATATTTACATGGTACAAAAGGCTGATCATATGTAACAAAAGTCTCTTCATGTTTAACAAAGCCTGGCATAGGCTGCTCACATGGAACAAATGCCTATCATAGACTACTTGCATGTTATAAAAGTCTGTCAAAGTCTACTTGCTTCTATGAAAAGACTGTCAGAGAGTTCTCACATCTAACAAAGGTTGCCAGAGACTGTTCATGTGTAATAAATGATTGTCAGTCTGTTTACATATAGCAAAGGTTGTCAGAGACTGCTCATGTGTAATAAATGATTGTCAGTCTGTTCACATATAACAAAGGTTGTCAGAGACTGCTCATATGTAATAAATGATTGTCAGTCTGTTTACATATAACAAAGGTTGTCGGAGACTGCCTGTGTGTAACAAAAGACAAGATACAAAAAACAGATACCAGATACCAACAGATAAGAAGGTACAAGAAACATTGTACATAGGACATAGGTAGCAGAAGCCGCAGAACGAATAAGACATTGCTTACATGTAAGAGAACACTGTCAAAGAACTTTTGCACGGGGCGTGGCCTGAGGAGCTATGGAGTAGGACGCTTTTAGAGAGAGCTCCGTTTGCCCAAACTCCTGTAATAGCCATCCTGCTTCAATCCTAACAATCCTGTCAGAAAAAGACACCTCAACAGGCTTGTCCCGTCACCTGCATGGCCCTTGGTGCTGCCTAACCACCTGGAGCGCTGCCCCAGGCCGCGGAGACCGGATCATTCCGCCCTGGGCATTGCCTGTAGGAAAGTCCCCGGCTTCGGCCTAGTGCTTGGAGCGGCGGCCATTTTGCTCCACCCGGCGGCGGCTCCTGCTCATCTCCCGGACATACCAAGCTCCCCCGAGACGGATCTCTGCCTGCCTCGGCCCCCGGACTGCCTGTGGCCCCCAGCGCTGAGCCTCTGCACCCTGCACCAGCTTCTAGGACGGCCCGCGGCTCCGGCCTGGTCCTCGGAGCGGCGGCCATCTTGCTACACCCAGCAACGGCCCTATTAGTCCTCCTGGCTTGCCTGGCTCCCCAAAAGACTGATCTTCGCGTGCATGGGCCTCCGGATCTCCTCTAAAAGCGCAGCACCTGGGGCGAGGCCTGACAGGTAAGGGAGTGAGACGTAGAAAGAGAGAACTTCCTGCACACAAACTCCGGATAGAGATCCTGCGGAATGATACACCAGTGTAATTCATCCCACGGGCTTCCCTTCTGTCCCGGGACCGCAGCGGACTATGTCTCCGCCAAAACGGAACACTGGGACGACAGATAAGCTCGCTCAATATCGCCGCCTGGAGAAAGACATGCAGCAGGAAGTTGGCACCGACACGGGTACGGGCCCCGCTCCTCAGACGTCGGACACCGCCAAAGTGCTGGACGCTATAGCCGCCCTGCAAGGTACCCTGACTGCGAAGATAGACGAAGTGAAAATCGATATATCCCTGATGAGACAGGACTTCTCAAAACTGAAAGACAGGGTCACAGAGGCAGAAACCAGAATCAGCAACGCGGAAGATGCCCTGCACCCCATGAGACATACTACAGAGGAGATGCAGAGACAGATACAGCAACTCCATGCCCATCAAGATGACATGGAGAACCGCCTCAGACACTGTAACCTCCGCTTCATAGGACTGCCGGAGAAAGAGGAAGGCGCAGACCCAGCAACCTATCTAGAAACGCTCCTGCTCAAAATGTACGGCCGGGAAGCCTTTTCAGTAATGTTTGCGGTGGAGAGAGCGCACCGCATACCTGCGCGGCCACCACCACCCGGAGCGCCTCCCCGCACATTCATCGCCAAATTTCAAAATTTTCGGGACCGAGACAAAATCCTTAAGCTCACCCGGGAGAGAGGAAATATACAGATCGGGAACAGCCAGATTGCAGTATTCCCGGATTTTTCCAGCGAGGTGCAAAGGAAAAGAGCACAATATCAGGAGGTGAAGCGCCGACTGAGGACCCTCCATCTCAAGTATGCGATGTTATTTCCCGCCAGGCTATGGGTGGAAGAAGACGGAAGAGCACAATTCTTTGACGACCCGGCGGCAGCGACAGCATGGCTGGATCGTAGAGACAGACCTGCTTAATCTGTCTATGTTCACACAACCACAGTGAGTACCTTCTGACTTTGAACAAAATCCTACAATACAAATGTCACAGAGACCTCTTAGTGGGGAACCAGAATCCAGTTTAGGGATATAAAGAACGGGGGCATACACAGCTTGTGTACAAGTGAAGTGGATAAGGATAAGAGAGCCAGCTCCTGTATAACTTTGATATGGAACATGCGGGATCATACAATAAAGTTGCGCAGGTTACCGGTTGCGCCTTTACATTTTGAGAAGAGAGGGGACAGTCTACAGTGATATGCTCTGCAAGACTCCTAAATGACAGGGATGAACTGTACCACAATATCCTGGAATATGGGTCATAATTTGACCAGATGCAAGGAGGAAAAGTGCAAAGGGAACTCACTGAATGTAATGTGTGGTAGTCCTGACTATAATTGCTCCACGAGCGACAGGGGAACAGTCGCCCTCTTAACAAAGTTGGTTCAGCATAAAAGGAAAACACATCTATTGCTATTAAGAAATGTGCCTCCAGCGGAGTGTAACCGCTGGATGATATGTTATATGCTGACAGTTTGGGTATATACGCTCACATCAGGTTGGGGAGATGTGCAGCTGGGAGGGATGGGAACAGTTAAAAGGATAAGTTTTGTGTTTTATTTTGGGAATATAAGTGTTGATGTGACCTTGATACGGCTAGACAGGCAATATGCACTCAACAATAAGATATGTATTAGCAGACTGGCACTGTGGAAAAGGCAGACTGAGGGGGTTCCACTGTCTTGGGATCTCACCAGATGGCAGATACACTATTATATTCAGAAACTAACATGGCCAGTGTAAAGTTTTTGACGTGGAACGTACGCGGTATGCGGAATAAGGTAAAGCGAACCGCAGCTCTAACATTTCTAAAATCACAAAAAGCAGATATCATAGCTTTAACAGAAACACATATCACAGGCCAGATGCAGGTAGCCTTAAAAAAACCGTGGGTAGGATGGCTATACCACAGCACGCATACCAACCAATCAAGGGGGGTATCGATACTGGTCGCCAAAAGAGTGCCCTTTGAACTAATCACACTAGAGTCAGATAGATTAGGAAGATATATCTTCCTGCATGCCACCATAGGAGGCAACTCCCTATTGATTCTGGCGTGTTATACCCCCCCCCCTTTTTCGATTGAGGTAGTATTGAAGGGATTGGCATTCATGGCACAGAACCCATCAGTTCCAGCTATTTGGATGGGCGACTTTAACCAAACCATGCATCCAAATTTGGACAGACCAGTCCTGGGAGATACGTCCAGGACTGTGCCTCACCAAACCAGACTCTGCAGACTATTCACAGAATTTGCGCTAACAGACGTATGGAGATGGCAAAACCCGACTAAAAAAGCATACACATGTCACTCGGTAGGCTGTGACACGATGTCCAGGATTGATTTTATACTGGTCTCAAATGCATTACTGCCTAAAATTACAGGGTCGGGTATGGCTCCACGAGCTCTATCGGACCACTCACCCTGTTGGATAACAGCATCTCTATTAAAGGCAATGCCCACTTCTAATTGGAGGCTGAATCCATTCTGGCTGTCGGTCCTGCCTGATCTCGAGAGCATAGGGCAAGAACTGCAATATATCCTAAACAACTTAAGATTTACAGATTCAGATACTGCAGTCTGGGACACCTTTAAAAATCAAGCTAGTAGACTACTTTCAGTAAGAATAAACAGATTTAAAAATTCTTCTAAACTGCTATTACAGATGACCACTGACAAACTACAGGAATTGGAACAGGTATACACACAAGAACCCAGTATTGACAACCTCCATAAAGTACAAATGCAATCCAGAGCAGTAACCCAAATGCATATAGAGAAAGCCAAACAACAGGTTTTTTTCAAAAAAACAAAGAATCTTTGAACACGGGGAGCAAGCAGGTAAATTACTGGCATATTTAGCTCATTTAAATGAAAAACCTCCGGTAGTGGTGACCCTAGCTACCCCACAGGGAGACGAGGTGACCGACCCACACCAGGTTGCAGACACTTTCCTAAACTTCTATAGGAATTTATACAAAACTCAGACAACACAATCCACACAAGAAATTAAAAATTACTTACACAGAATTCAGTTCCCTAAACTCACATTAGAACAGGTTAAGCTATTGGATGCCCCCATTAGCCAGGAGGATATATCTGAAGCACTGTCCCAGCTAGCTAAATCCAAGGCCCCCGGACTGGACGGCCTGCCACTAGAATTCTACACTGCATTCCCTGATATACTAGTCCCGAAATTGCAAAAATTATATCAACAAATATTTAAACATAAAACACTCCCTCCATCAATGCAAGAAGCACAGATAATAGTTTTACCGAAACCAGGAAAAGACCCTAGATATCCCGAGTCCTACCGTCCAATCTCACTACTGCAAGTAGACATTAAGATACTGGCCAAAATCCTAGCATCCTGTCTAAATAAAGTCATTCTTTCATTAATTCACCCAGACCAGACCGGTTTTATGCCCGGAAAAAATACGGCCATGAATATAAGAAGACTTTTTTTAAATATTCAAGCACAACATGACAATCAGGGTACCAGAGTAGTGGTGGCCCTGGACACAGCAAAGGCTTTTGATTCAGTGGAATGGTCTTTTCTTTGGGAGTGTCTACGAGAATATGGATTTGGTCCCAATTTCATACAGTGGGTACAAATACTCTATCAGTCACCAAAAGCACGGGTCTTCGTTAATGGTTGTATGTCGGGGCAATTTCCTCTAGAAAGAGGCACACGCTTTCTCCACTGCTATATGCCCTGGCAGCTGAGCCATTGGCCATAGCTATAAGAGCTGACATGGACATAGTGGGACTTAGAATAGGCAACTATATAGAGAAGATCGGACTATACGCAGACGACACGATACTCTATCTAGCCGATCAGGGCCCATCATTACAAGCAGCTTTGGACACTATAGATAAAATGGGAAAATTCTCAGGCCTACGGATAAATTGGGAAAAATCACAGATACTCCCCATAGACCAGTTCCCCCCAACCAATATACATCCAGAACTACCATTAGTCAGGGTAAACACTATTAAATACTTAGGGGTACTGGTTACAAGAGACCTACGCGAATACACAACCAACAACATAGAACCATTGTTTGCCATGATAAAAACCAAAACACAAGCCTGGTCCAAGCTACCACTGGGAGTAATGGGGAGGATAAATATCATAAAAATGATTATCTTACCCAAGATCCTATACATGGTATGGCACGCCCCACTATATATACCTATCGGGATTTTCAAAAAAATTGAATCTATTTTGAACACCTTTGTGTGGGGACATCAAAGACATAAGGTAGCTTGGCATGTCCTTAAAAACCCTACAGATATGGGGGGAACAGCTCTGCCAGATCTGCAGGAATATTACATAGCGGCACAGCTGTCGCACATGCATCACTACCATAATAACGAAAGAAAGCGGTATAGTACACTAGTATCTAGTAGCCCAGACAGTCCTTTATCTACCCCACTTCAAATTATACTACGAGGGGGTCAGTTTAATAGGAAAGGTCCAAACTTTAATGACGGGATACTCAACCATCACCAACGAATATGGGGATTAGCCCAGAAAAAACTTAAAATAGGGTACATTCACTCCCACACTCCATTATGGGCTAACAACCAGCTAGCGGAGCTTAAAAAAATACCAGACCCTACTCTATGGGCCAGATATGGAATTATATACCTGCACCAGGTAATGGCGAATGCTAGGCCTAAAGCATTTCAAACTCTTAAGGAAGAATACTCTATTCCGCAACAATTACTGTTCAAATACATACAACTCAGACATGCCCTGCGTTCTCAATTCAGGAACGAAAGTTGCATCCTGGAACATCCCCAAATCTTGGACATAATAACGGGAGCCGATTCGCAAAAATTGATATCTAATCTCTATTACTCCATAAGGTTACCCAGAATCAGAGAAGTGATACAAAAAGCCAAAACAAGATGGGAAAGAGATGTAGGAGCAGTTAGTGACTCAGATTGGGAGGAAATTCTAGAAAATGTAAGGGTGGCATCTCCAAAACTGTCTGATAGGTTAACACAGATATACATCATTCATCAAGCGTATCTAACACCTAACATAATAAGGAAGTTTCAACCTACACGTAATATATCGTGTCCTCACTGTCAGGCAGAGATGGGTAGCTTCTTTCACTTAATCTGGGAATGCTCTATCCTTCAAGCATACTGGAGTCAAGTGATTAAGTTCTTACACGACCAAATGGGCTCCCCTGTGGTACTAGATCCAAAACTTTGTATACTGGGTCTTCTTCCAGATGTGGACATTGATAAATACCAAGCCATATTTATATCTGAAGTCCTGTTTTTGGCCAGAAAAGTAATTGCCAAGACTTGGATGCAGAACGTAACCCCCACCATAACAAGCTGGAAGAGAGATGTTAACAATTCCCTCCCATACAAGCAGTTGATTTACAAACACAGGGGAAACAGCCACAAATACTCAAGGATATGGGACGGTTGGCTGGGTGACGGGGAGACATGTGTATAGTAATGCGTGAAAACAAGTTTATCAATACCTAGCAACTAAAACATACAACCATATAATAGGTAACCCATTTCGGTCTGTCAGAACCTCACCGAATCACTAACAATTGGTATATCTTTGTTATGCAATGCCAGCCTTATAAGGCTCTATTGTATGTTAACGTACCACATGTGATTATGTTTTATGTTTCTATACATGGACCCCAAATGTGCTGTATTAATTTCGGTCTAATTTCAATAAAGATTATTTTCCCAAAAAAAAAAAAAAAAAAAGAACTTTTGCACCTTAGGCCTCATGTACACTTCTGCTGGTAAACGGATATTTAGGAGCAGTTGGGCATTTTTTTCAGCTGCCCCTGAACTCTCCTCTATGTTATCTTATCAGTACATGTACACACAGTCGTTTCTAGTCATTTCTAGGCAGTTGAGTTTAGAAGCATTTTTTGGAAAGCAAAAAAAATGCGTTCAGGACGGATGTTCAAAGGCATTTGAAATGCCAAATGCCTGTAATGCCCCGTACACACGGTCGGACTTTGTTCGAATATTCCGACAACAAAATCCTAGGATTATTTCCGACGGATGTTGGCTCAAACTTGTCTTGCATACACACGGTCACACAAAGTTGTCGGAAAATCCGATCATTCTGAACGCGGTGACGTAAAACACGTACGTCGGGACTATAAACGGGGCAGTGGCCAATAGCTTTCATCTCTTTATTTATTCTGAGCATGCGTGGCACTTTGTCCGTGGATTTGTGTACACACGATCGGAATTTCCGACAACGGATTTTGTTGTCGGAAAATTTTATATCCTGCTCTCAAACTTTGTGTGTCGGAAAATCCGATGGAAAATGTCCGATGGAGCCCACACACGGTCGCAATTTCCGACAACACGCTCCGATCGGACATTTTCCATCGGAAAATCCGACCGTGTGTACGGGGCATATCAGCTTGTAAAAGCGAACTCACGTTTTAGCCGCGTTTCCTTTACAGGCGTTTTTAATTTTTGACTATTTAAAAAAAATATCCAAGTCAAACTAAATGACCCTTTCTACTTTCAATATATTTTTATTGAGGATTTAAACACCAGACAGAGAAAAGTACTGTAATCATAGCAACAGCCAGGATTCTGGCACAAACTTTGCAAATACATCGAATAATAGGCATCTCTCCTCCACAATTATGGGGAAAGGGACAATAGCTAAATTAATACTTAACATCTAAATGACCTCAAGCCATATCTGATCTAGGTTTAGGCAGTACAGAGCATCTAGAAAAATTGTTACACAATCTAGATCCAGAATCATCGGGAGAGATCGGCAGTTCACTGTATCAGATGCGTCTAACACAAAGAAGTGCCATGAACACCAACTGCAACCTTTTTTGAAGATAAGAAGCCCCCCTCGAGGGGATCTCAGAAATAGAAGGAAATAATATAATAGAGAAACCAGAAAGGGAAATGGAAAAAAGAAGGAAAGAAAAGGAAGCCCAGAAAGAAGAGAACGAAATGAGGCTTCCAGGAGAAGAGAGTCAACCATGCTCAAGGCCCCTACAGCTGCACATGAACATAGTTGGCCCAGGGGCTCCAAACCCCCTCAAAACGCTTAGCAGTATCATTAATTCTGATTGACCCTTTCTAAAGCCTGGAACTGTACTCATTGGTGTGTGCAGCCTACTACATTAGGGTGTGCACCCCAGAACACAAACACACATGTTTGTATATCAGCAGAGCAGTGGACAGTGTCAGTAGAGCAGAGATTGGTGTCAGTAGGGCAGTGGACAGTGTCAGTAATTTTTAATTTTTATAATTTTTTTTCCAATTTTACTTTTTTTTATTATTTTTGACAATGATTTTTATTATTTTAATTTTTTATTTTTTGTAGGAGCCCCGTTGGGGGGCTTTAGTAAAATGTAAAGGGTCTGAATAGACCCCTGATGTCACCTTTGAGACAAAGAAAGGAACTGAAGACAGAGATTCCCCAGTTCCTTTCTCTGCAGCCTCAGCTGCACAGGACAGTAAACAGTGGAAAGTGGTCTGTGCTGAGTGGCTGCCTGTTAATTCACAAACTGAAGCATAGTAAACATAGTTTACTATGCTCAATTAAGAATGAACACAGGAGCAATCAGTACAGATGAATCACTGTTAATTTAGAAAAGGAAGGGGCTGGTAAATGACTGGCCCCTTCCCCTGCTCTCCATCCTGCAATATCTCCCGCAGCAGATGGTGGGTGAAGAGAGAAGGGGAGCTGGAAGCACTGCAGGGGTGAGACAAGGGGTGCCAGAAAGCAGGGGAAATCGGCACTGCACAGGGTGATTAGGGTGTGCTTAGGCACACCCGGCACACCCTTTACGCACGCCTATGACTGTACTAATGGTTCTGCCTGGGGGTGAAATATGCTGGTTCTGTAATGTAATGTAGGGTGAATCAAACCATTGCCAGAAGTCCCTGCTTGTTTGGGCACTGGTGACCAATTTGGAAGTGGCATAAATTAAATGCTACACCTGTCTGTTGTAAATGTTTACAGCAGAGAAGCTAACCTGTGGCAGAGAAATTAAAGCGGTAGTAAACTCTTTATAAAAAAAAAAAAAAAAAAAAAAAAAAGTTTCTTCTTGCAAACCAATATCATAATGTGCTAGTATGTACTGCATGCTAGCACATTGAAAGACTTATGCCCCGTACACACGATCGGATTTTCCAATGGAAAATGTCCGATCGGAGCGTGTTGTCGGAAATTCCGACCGTGTGTGGGCTCCATCGGACATTTTCCATCGGATTTTGTGACACACAAAGTTGGAGAGCAGGAGATAAAATTTTCCGACAACAAAATCCGATCGCGTCAATTCCGACCGTGTGGGGCCTGTTCCGACGCACAAAGTGCCACGCATGCTCAGAAGAAATTCCGGCACGGAACAGTTCGTTCTGGTAAACTTAGCGTTCGCAATGGATACAGCACTTTCGTCACGCTGCAATGTTTAATACAGCGCACTCTCTTCTTCTTTATAATGTGAGAAGAATTAAGTAGTTTTGCTGCTCATATTCACACACACTTCTCACAAAGTTTTATTTTTGTTTTTTTATTGGGATTCCCTGAATATATTGCTATTAGTTGTCACATCTGACAGAATGTTTTTTTTTTTATTTTTTTTTGGGGGGGGATTTTAAGCCTTTTTTTTTTTTTAGATTTAATGTTTGTATTTTTTCCAAGGCTGATCTTTGTTCAATGTTATTTTTATTTTTACTCCAGAATATTTTTGTGTGTGTTTTGTGTGTCAAGTTACCCCAACACCATTGATATATATTATTTAATCTCAAGGAGATTGTTTGTTGTTGGTGTCCCTTGTTCATTTCACATTGTATATTTGAAATGTACCTGAATCCTCACAAACAAACTGTCCTTTTTGAAGTAAAACACATAGGCAAGTATAATTCAAAACAAAAATCCTTTATTAAGGGATCAGAACCAAACAAAGAGGAAGGCAATACTGGATCAACAGGAGAAATAAGCGAAGCCTGGGACCCCCACGGCAGACATCAATTCTTGAACATCAAAATTGGTGGCCTAAGGAGTCCATATGTAAGGGAGGGCAGTCTGGTCCAGAATTCGCAGAGATCCAGATAGCAGCAGATGACATGTGTGTCCCCAGGCTGTGGTACCACAAGAGGCTGCATTTTTTGGCCGACCAGACTGGATCCAGGGTCCTCACTTTCTGGTCTTCCTTCCACGCTTCCTTCCGGGCTGTGCTGTTGGAGATGTGGCAGGAGGAGGAGTAGGACCTGGAGGAGGAGGAGGACTGGGAGGACCTGGAGGAGAAGGAGGAGGAGGAAGAGGACCTGCAGGAGGAGGAGGAGGAACATCGCAAAGGTGTGTCTGAGCTGTAATTTGGTCCCTCATACCTTTGTTAAGAGCCTCCAATATGAGCGACTCACACATGACTTGTTGTCCCTCCTCCATCCTCTGCATTTTATAGGCAATGGTGGCAGCAATGTCCTCCTCCACGGTCTGTCGTGCTCCCAGGACCTCTGTAGCCCTCCAAAAGAGTTCTCTGGCAGCCTCCTCTAGGGCACTCCTCCTCCTGCCACTTTCTCTTTCCAGGGGGAGTGGAGGGACCGGCATATCAGCCAGCCGGCTCGGCCCAGCCACCTCCTGGCTGAGACTTCCCTGTGTATGAAAAAGGGACATGGTTTTAGTTTTTGCTTCCTCAATCACAATCCTAAATTAGTACTCCCAACTAACATCTAGGTAACATCATTGATTGGACAAGCAGAAATATTTAGAGGAATGCTATACCTGGCTCAATCTGGGCTCCTCCACATGCGGCCTGGAAGGCCCAGGTTGGGCGTCAGAAGCCTCAGCCGGGGGTGAAGGAAGCGTGGAAGGAAGACTGGAGAGGGATGGCCTGGGTTCAGTCTGGCCTGCCAGAAAATGCAGCCTGTCGTAGTACAACATCCTGGGGACATAGATGTCATCTGCTGCTCCGGATCTCTGTGAATCCAGGACTTTCTTGCGCTCCCTTAGATATGTACTCCTCAGGCCACCAATTAAGATCTTTAAATAGGTGATGTCTGCCGTGGGGATCACCTGCTTCACAATTTCACACAATTGCTCCAGTGCTGCCTTCCTCTTTGCTTGGTTCTTGTAATGTGGGTGGTTAACCTCCCACAGACATGGCAGCTCCCTTAACATATCTAGGAATACTGACATGAAGTCATTGTCTTTCAGTAGCATATCCATGTTCACTGCAAGACACAACACAAGACAAAGCCTAATGTCAGATAAAACTCTCCTAATCTTGTTACAATATAGGCCTCAATGTAGAAGTGGTATAGGCACAAGTTTGTCTCTTACCTTCGTTCTTACGATCGACGCGTCCAATGCTCCTTCCTCCGCTCACAGATCGTACGTAATACGCACGTGTGTTATGCTTTATATACACTGCGCATGCGTGTAACTCCGCCCGCCCCTGACGTTCTTTCTATTCTATTCCCCGCCCCTTTTCGTTCGGCGCAGTGGGGGAAGAGCACATGGCGGAGTCACAGCAGGTGCGTGATAATTACAGGAACGAGGAGGAGGAAAGCCCGGATCCGGACACGTCCCGATCCAGAAGGAGACATTTTAAGGCCACAAATATGTCCTTTGGGGAGATGTTGGAGATGGTCGACATCATGAAGAAGGCCGACTATGACGGAAAGTATGGGCCTTACCCCAACCCCAATATCAGAAAGGCCAAGATCATGGCGAAAGTGGTCAAAAGTCTGCACAGGAATTTCGGGGTGCGACGATCGAAAGATCAGCTCAGGAAGCGCTGGTCGGACCTGAAATTAAGAGAGCCAGAGCAGTACCGAAAGATCCGGAGAGTGCTGCAAAAAAGTAAGTAGTTGTGCTGTGTTCCTATTCTTTCTGTCTTTATTCCGTTCGTGCTGCTCCATATGCTTTTCTTAATTGTACAGTTTAAAAGGGCAACTTTAATGTTCATGGGCCCATTATTCGTTCGTATCAAACATTTTTCTTTCGGCCTCTAAAACACCATTGTTTAGGCCATATGCATTTTCCCACATTTTTTAGGGCCTACTTGGATGCCAAATATTTGTTTGTCTAGATGGGTTTGTTACTAGAATGAAATGCAAACTAGATTGTGTGTAAGGAGAGGACACTGAGCAGCTGTTTTCACATCTGGACACTGGAGCACTAGTGTGGGACACAAGAATACAATTTTTATTAGGGGGCCACACAGGTGCTCCAGTGTATACTATAGGGGGGTCTCCATCTGTGAAGCTTGTACTAAACAGGTAAAGTATTGCAGCTTGACAAAGGCCAATAAAAAAAATACATCTTTGAACTCGGCTAAAATAGACAATTGTACCCCACTTCCAAGCAATGTTTCCTATTTCTAGTTCTGCCATCAAATATCTATGTATTAATTATACCATTTTTGTTTTACATAGGGGAGAAAAGACTCGGAGGACACCCCTCATCCGAGGAGACCACAGACCCCCCACCTATGGAAGAAGATGAAATACCCCCAACACAAGAAGAGCAGGAGGAAGAAGAAGATGTGGTGGAAATTGGCACCACAACAGGTGAGTGTCTGCGACCACAGACTCAGGTAAAAGAGATGGATCGTGGCAGATTTTTGATACCTGTTTTTGTTTGGTTTCTCTCTTTTTAGGTGATCGTGATGTGAGGGATCGAGATCCTTTCACATCTGAAAGTGCCCAGATCCTGATCGGGGAGATCATGGGGTGTAATGTCCAATTGCAAAACATCCAGAAAAAAATAAATGATGTGATTCAAAAAAATAATAACATCATTGATGTTTTGGGGTGAATTTAAAACCCCACAAAATCACTTGTTTTATTGTGGTCCAATGTTTTAAATCTTTTTGCAATGTTTTAAAAAGCCAAATTTGGAGGATGCACACAGTGGGCCAACATGTGCTATCTGCTATCACGGGAGATCAATGGACGCGTTTTGGGGGTGCAACACCTTCCTCAATTATAAAGTAGCGGTGAGGAAGGGCTTGCTCCCCCAAAACACGTTCCTTGATCCCCCATGATAGCAGCTAGCACATGTTGACATTCGTAAATTGGTGTGCATCTTCCAAATTTGGCTTTTCCAGGGGTGATTTCCCCCCATCTGAACGTAATATCAAACACAGTTACTAAATACTGATGTCTGATATTGCCTTCAGGTTTTACCTAATGTGAACCTTGTAAGTTCAAGTTTTTTGTCTTTCTTGTTGGTTTTACACAGGCCTGTTTTATCGTAAATGGACATTTCTATTTTTGATAATGCCACCCCAAAAAATTGTTATACAACAAACATGTTGGTTTGTTTTAAAAACCTTTGGTAAATGCACATGTGATTGTGCAGGTATAAAAAAGTTGGTTAATCAAGAATGTGTGGATTATTGTCTCAACACTACAACACTTTTGGGGTGATGTAATTGCTGTTTTCAGCGAAAATGGGGGTTATTTCCTAAGGGCAAAACCACTTTGCACTACAAGTGCAGGTTCAGTGCAGTTGCAAGTGCACTTGTAGTGAAATGTTTTTTTGCATTTAGTAAATAACAGCCAACAGTGCTTTGTATAAGGTTACACAATCACGCCATTTTCTGCACTCAAAACATTTCTGTCAGGGTCAGCTAAAACAAACACAAGCAGTAAATGTCCACAAAGAATTTCTTTTTGCTTTTTATTATAAAAAGGCTTCACATATTTGCTGGCATATTGATGGCCCCCCTACCCGCAAAGAACTCCAGGTAGCGTAACCGGACATCACGGGCACTCAGGGAGCGCAAGCCAGGACGGCCGCTTTCAAGCGCCGTCAGTGTGGTTTGATGTATCATTCCGGCCTCAGGCCCAACTGAGCCAGCATAGTTGGCCGAATGTTTCCTTAAAAAGTTATGGAGAACACAGCACGCAAGTATAATATGGTTCAGTTTATACTCCGCCATATGGATGGGTGTCAGAAATAGGCGGAACCGGCTGGCCAGGATTCCAAATGTGTTCTCCACCATTCTTCGGGCTCTGGCCAGCCGGTAATTAAAAACCCTCTGTTCCGGGGTGAGGGTCCTCATTGGGAATGGCCGCATCAGGTGGTCCCCCAGCGCAAACGCTTCATCAGCAACGAACACGAATGGGAGTCCTTCCACATTGTCCTCTGGAGCTGGCAAGTCCAAGCTGCCATTCTGGAGACGCCTGTAAAACTCCGTCTGGGCAATGACTCCACCATCGGACATCCGGCCATTCTTCCCCACGTCCACATACAGGAAGTCGTAAGTAGCCGACACCACCGCCAACATCACTATACTATTGAACCCCTTATAGTTGAAATAGTATGACCCCAAGTTGGGTGGTGGGACGATGTGGACGTGTTTCCCATCAATTGCCCCTCCGCAGTTTGGAAAGTCCCACCGCTTGGCAAAGTGGGAGGCCACAGTCTGCCATTCCTGTGGCGTGGAAGGAAACTGTTGAGGAAAAAACAATAAACATTACTATTTTTGATCAGAAACATGGCAAGCAGATTAGACACAAACATTCTGGGTCAACCTCCAGATAGCATTTATTAAGGGGAATTTAACAACGCCAAAGTATAAGGTACACCTATCATATTCCCTCTCCCCCCCCTCTCATGGGCCATTTCTAACATTATAGGGGGTGTGTGTAAATCTTGGACAGGTAACCCTCTTCACTTCATTGAGAGATGAATGCCTAAATAATGGGTATTACTTGGAACAGCCCCTCCTTAGTTACACTATTGGCAGCCCACTGGACAGGTAAGAAGTGTCATAATACAAAGATATAAATACACACTGTACACATTTGAGAACATTTGGACATTCTGCTATTACCTATCAAGATAATAATAGGATCCAAAAACTTTAAACAGTACCATTTGAAAGTATACAGGCAGGCCCTTGCACTACATGCTTTGGGGAATTCATCCATAAATATGACCACAAAAGAGATGGGTATAGTGTGTATGGGTTTGGCAAAGTCAGCAAATAGATGATTGAGGATAGAGAATTGGGATCAGCTGACTTAGCAGTTGGGGGAGGGAGAGTTACTAAAAATTATTTGGGGACACCACCAAAAAAAAGCCTCTGCCACTCTGCCTGAAGTTAAAGCAAAAATAACATTTCTAAACATTTTAGGGGGTGTTTGGGGTAAAGCACTACTATGGAGCAGAAAAAATACATCGTTAAGTGACTACATGAGGAGATAATATTGCCAGGAGACACCATGCTGGGGAGGTTATTGAAGGGCAAATATGTATGAGGACCTAAAATAATAATTACATAAAAATCCAGCATGCATGAGGAGAAAGGGGACATTCACAGCATATTCCAATCATGGTAATTAGGGAACGAGGAAAGAAATACAATATATTAGCAAACATTCAATACAATAAAATGTGATATTAAAGGATAAAAATCTTACCTTCATATACTCCTTCTGCAGGACCTGGATGATGGCAGAACAGGTCTCTGGGATAATGATCCCCAGAGCCTGGGGGGAGATGCCTGTCGAGAACTTTAAGTCCTGCAGACTTCTCCCTGTCGCCAATTACTGCAGGGTAGCGACCAACCTCTGCTCCGGAGTGATGGCTTGCCTCATGCAGGAATCCTGCCTGCTAATATAAGGGTTCAGCGAAGCCAACAGACGGTGAAACACGGGGTCCGTCATCCTGAGAAAGTTCCTGAAATCATCAGGATTATTCTCACGGATCTCACGGAGCAAAGGCATATGAGAGAACTGGTCACGCTGAAGCAACTAATTCTTGGTCCTTGAACTCCTCCCCACCCTGTTCATGGACTGGACTTGTGTCAAGGTCAGGACCCCAACACCAAGCCCCCGCACAGCACGAACTCTACGAGGAGTACGCATACGCAACATGGCTAGAAAACGGTTGGCTGCTCAGAACGAAGTAACAGAACGCACTGAAGAACAGCAAGGCCTGTGAAGAGCGGACTGAAAAACAGTAACGAACGAACAAGAATACAATGACTAATTAAAGTCACATGGAACTTGCTTGCACGCACTGAAGAGCAGATACAAACCCACAAGCACAAACTGAACGGCAGAAAACGATCTGAAAGCCACGAGTCTGAAAAAGCGCGAATCGTCTCTCACCAAACTTTTACTAACACGAGATTAGCAAAAGGAGCCCAAAGGGTGCCGCGCTTGGTTCTGAACCGGCCTTTTCTAGTCTCGTCGTACGTGGTGTACGTGACCGCGTGGTTGGCGATCGGAAATTCCGACAACTTTGCGCGACCGTGTGTAGACAAAACAAGTTTCAGCCAACATCCGTTGGAAAAAATCCTAGGATTTTGTTGTCGGAATGTCCGAACAAAGTCCGACCGTGTGTATGGGGCATTAGGCTTTCATCTTCACCCAGTTTTCCTTCTGGGTATGCAGACATATGCACGGGAGTCTCGGCTGTGGCACACAGCTCTAAAGGAATGGCTCAGTTTAGGAAATATTCATTTTACCTACAGGTAAGCTTTATTGTAAACTTACCTGGTAAAAGTTTTCTAGGTAAAAATAAAAAACAAGAGTTTACTACCACTTTAAAAATAATAATACAAAAAGTTCTGCGCCCTAAACCCTCTCAACCCAAGCTGCTGTCTATATATATATATATATATATATATATATATATATATATATATATATATATATATATATATATATATATATATATATATATATATATATATATATATATATACACACAGACATACACACTATATTGTCAAAAGTATTGGGACGCCTGTGTTTACACGCACATAAACTTTAATGGCAATCTTAGTCTGTAGGGTTCAATATTGAGTTAGCCCACCCTTTGCAGCTATAACAGCTTCAACTCTTCTGGGAAGGCTGTCCACAAGGTTTAGGAGTGTGTCTATGGGAATGTTTGACCATTCTTCAAGAAGCGCATTTGTGAGGTCAGACACTGATGTTGAAGAAGGCCTGGCTCGCAGTCTCTGCTCTAATTCATCCCAAAGGTGTTCTATCGGGTTGAGGTCAGGACTCTGTGCAGGCCAGTCAAGTTTCTCCACTCCAAATTCACTCCTCCATGTCTTTATGGACCTTGCTTTGTGCACTCGTCCAAATCATTTGGTGGAGGGGGGATTATGGTGTGGGGTTGTTTTTCAGGGATTGGGCTTGGCCCCTTAGTTCCAGTGAACGGAACTCTTAAGGCTTCAGAATACCAAGACAGTTTGGACAATTTTATGCTCCCAACATTGTGGGAACAGTTTGGGGATGGCCCCTTCCTGTTCCAACATGACTGCTTACCAGTGCACAAAGCAAGGTCCATAAAGACATGGATGAGCAAGTTTGATGATGCCCTGGAGGAGGGGCGAAACGCATTGATGTACTTCCGTTTTTTTTAACCATTGACGCTACTTACGCCCTCCATGGAATGCACGCCGAGCAGTGGCAAACCTGGATGAGTGTATTCTCTGCACTGATGCCTGTTTATTCTACAGTCTTGTTAGTGATGCCTAGTTTGCGCAAACTTTCTACATACAACAATACTTCACTACCAGTTCCTTCTTTTCCATTTTTTTTGAACATGGTGGATTCACTCTGATCATTCCCAAGATCAACCATGTGGAGAGGCCTCTGAGAACCTATCCTACGCGTAACAGATCATTAGATCATAGTGCTTTTGACCACAGACTGCAAAGCTGAGGGTCCATTGTTTTTGGTGAGTGGGGTCACAAGAGGGGAGTGTGGCACACGACACCTGCAACATTTTGGAGCACCATTGCACTTTATTTGTTTGGAGCACCCATCACCTTGAAAGAGACTGTGTTTGTTGTGTTTTTTTAATATGGATGTCATTTGATTGTCTATCACTGCCAGTGTTCACACACTGATACTTGTTTTTGAGGACTTACCCATTTGCACACGTGGGTTTGCATATTCCTGCAAGCGCTGTTTATATATATTTATATTTGCGTGGGTACACAGGTGTGCAGGGTGATTATATACTCAAGTGTGATGATAGGGTATAGTTTGGCGTTAGCTCCCATATTGGAGACAGGACGTCTCCCCATAAGTGGAAGGAAGCGCACTCCTGTGACCCATAATAAAAGTATGGCATGAAATACTTTTGCCATGCTTCTCTTTTAAAGAGATAGGAAGTAGGGAAGGCCACGTATAGTCTTAAGTGACAGCATTATCTAGCTAGAGGAGTAACTTAACAAAAGATCTATTCAAGTAAATGGGGCCTCCCTGCAATCACATGTGATAAGGTCAGGGATTTAATTTAGAGTTCTCACTTAATATAATGCCTACGTGTAAATCTGTTATGAATGTAACTTTTTGGCTGTTGAACTCAATTGAAGCTGCTTTTGTTTTCTTGTAACTGTATTGCCATGGTGTTGAAGCTTGTGTTCGTAGCCCAGGTGACTCTTGTTGTTGTTTATCCTTGCCCTTTGTGGGGGGTTGTGCTAATGCTATTGTTTGTATAAAAGGCCTTTGAAAGAAGTAAAGGCGGCAGTCCATTATGCTCAGAACTTTGATACAGACATACCTGACTCTGTGTCTTAATTCCTATATGAAGCAATAATTTGACAAAGCAATATAAACTTAAAGCAACTTGTTTAAAAGTTGCCCCTAACATTTTGGCACTCGAACGGGGACCCACCAAGTTGCTACAAGAGGTGGCTGAGCTACGCTGACGGAACGAAAGGACAGGCATTCCGGGAACCACAGATCAAAAAACCTGCGCAGGTAAGAAAAAGCTTTATTTTTCTTATATTCTGTGCTCCCCTGATTTGTGCCTATCCGTTCTGTCAGTTACGGTTCTCCTGGTTTTAAAACACCAGCCTCTGTAGTGGTGAGTCTAGAATTACTGCATATTTTAGTTTATATTGCTGGAATTATTTGTTTGTTTTTGTTATCTGTGTTTGTCTTGTCTGTCTTGTTGAGAAAGTGAATGAGCCTTGTCAAGGATGGTATGAGTTAGAAGGGGATTGCCGAACTAAGCAACGGAATGCGCCTTACCTCACATGATTGGGAACCTGAGGGCTTGTGAGCTTGGGGGTCTGACGCTTATGCTTAACCTCACATCTAACTCATAAACCATAGACGGGTTGAGAGTATAAGCCCTGTCTGCTCCATAAAGCAGGGATAAGAGTGTATGAGAGGGATTCCCAGATACGGGGAGGGAATAAGATCTCCAAAAGTCCGGAGATCTAGTCGGATACCTGGTCACTTAAAGGAATGCTTGTATATGTTGTAGCCGCATTTTTTTTTTTTGTATATGTTGTAGCCGCATTCTGGTTTGTTATTGGGCTAGCATATAAAGTAATTATTTGTTATTGGGCTAGCATATAAAGTAATTCGGTTTCAGAAATCTCATTCCGGAGAGGTTTTTGGAATTCTAGCACCCTAGGAGGAAGGCAACAAGGAACTAGTGTAACTTAGCTGGTTTGTTATTGGGCTAGCATATAAAGTAATTATTCATTCTTGTATATGTTGTAGCCACATTATATTGTACACTAAGTGTCCCACACGCTACCTAGGCAGGACTGTTAGAATGGGCCAGAGGAACACAAAACCCCGTCAGGGAATTGTGGCGCACTATACGGTGCCACAGATAATTAAGAACATTTATGGGAAAACCGAAGCACAGGACTTAAAGGATGTCCTTCGTAAATTTAAGGTGAAAGGAGCAGCGGGCTTAGACCCGGATGTATGGAGTGAAATAAAAAGGGACAGACAAGGAGAGGTGTTAGAGAAGCAATGGATGCGTCAGGTTCAATGCTTAATTAAGGTCTCAAATAGAGCGAAAGAAGAGGGATGGAAGTATAATCCAGACTGTGATGGTTGGGATATGAAAGACAGAAGAACAAAAAATGTTGAAATTTTAAATAATCTTAGTTCAACCATCCCACCCCCATATACTGACATAGAACATAAACCACACAAGATATATCCTGTACTTAAGGGTAGAGAATGTTTTTTTTTTTTTTTTCAGGTTTGTGGAGTATAAGAATTTCATTCAGAAACTGTAGCCCCCGTACGCACTGATACATGCATTATAGTAAAGCCAGCTGTTTTCTGTAGATTTGTGACACAGTTAATGAATACACATGAAGCAACCTGGCAGGATGGGGAGGATTTATGCAGACATAAAATGACTCTGACCCTGTTTAACCAGTTTATGACTGACCTGCAGACCGAGCTGAGGGGGATGGCAATACTGGAGACAGGACATGTCAGACATATAGACTCAAGGGCTCCTTTTATTGTTAGATTAGAAGCTTTCTGTCAGGCAAAACAACAGGAGAGAGGGTCAATATCACCCATGAAACAAATGCCAGGACAGACTGTATCAGAATTTTACTTGTCTATGGAAAGTATGATGGCAGATGAGAGAATGGATTTAGAGCTGCCAGTCACGATCCGAGCCTTCAATAGACAGTTTATGGAAGGATTAATTCCACAGATAAGTGAAAGACTGAAAGCTTGCACACCACCCTTAATTTGTTGCGATTTTTGGCAGAAAAAGGTTGCAAGGTTAATAAGAAAAAGTTGCAAGTGTGTCAGGAAAAAGTTATCTTTTTGGGACATTGTATATCACAGGGTACAAGACATCTCACTGAGGAGAGGGTTCAAGTGATAAAGGGAATGTTACCCCCACGGAATTTCAAACAATTGCGTATGTTTTTAGGTATCGTGTCATATTGTAGACAATGGATACCACACGCTAGCGCTTTGATGCAGCCATTATACGATTGTTTGAAAATTGTACCGTATATGCTTACAGAAGTAGCTTATGAATCGTTTATCACTTTGAAAAAGTTGTTGATTTCTGCCCCGGCTATTGGTATACCAGATTACACCAAGATATTTAATCTGTACATTGCTGAGATCACTGGACATGCCACAGGTGTTCTGACACAGGCACATGTAAAACAAAGACCAGTCGCTTACTTTTCAGCAGCATTAGATCCAGTATCTAGAGGTTCACCGTCCTGTGTACGGGCGGTAGCTGCAGTGTCAATTATCATAGATAAGTCATCAGAGATTGTTCTAGACAATCCAGTCGTAGTGCATACCACACATGACATACATGCAATCTTGTCTCAGGTACAGCCCAAACACATTTCAATGGCTAGGCAATTAAGATTACAGTGTACTTTACTCTTACCTCCAAATGTTACTTTTCAGTGCTGTACAACCTTAAATTTGGCCACCTTTTTGCCTCTTCAGTCACCAGATTTGGCAAGGGGGAATGATAGTGCTAATAGTACTAGTGAGAAAGGAAATTAGGTACCTGACACTCTTTTGTTTAAGGAAGTAAAAGAGCACGATTGTTTTCAGCTCATGGAACAGGAGACAATGGGATTCCCACATGTTACAGATACACCGATTTTAAATGCTGAGCACACTTTGTACATAGATGGCAGTAGGTTTGCTGATGACAAGGGTAAATATCACACAGGTTATGCCGTAGTGACTGATACACAGGTGATTGACGCACAGCCCTTACCAGCCCACATGTCAGCACAAGAAGCAGAATTAAAAGCTTTAGAATACTTAAAAGGACGAGAAGGGAATATTTACACTGACTCCGCTTACGCTTATGGCGTAGCGCATGATTATGGCCATATATGGAAGGCTAGAGGTTATCTGACAGCAGCAGGTACACCTGTAAAACATGGAGAAGGGATTAAGAGAGTCCTGAACAATCTTCAAAAGGTTAAACGAGTGGCCATCATGAAGATAGCGGCACACACGAGCGCAAAAACAATTGAGGCAAAAGGAAATGCATTTGCAGATTTGACTGCAAAACAGGCAGCTCTAGGGGAAGGAAGCCCTGAGACCTTAGCAGCGGTAGAGGTGAGTATCCCAGAACCAACATGGCAGCAGCTGAGTAAATTACAGGAGCAAGCAGGGGAGAGCGAGAAAGATAAGTGGGTCAGAATGGGAGCAGCACCAGACCTTGACAATGTATGGAGGGAAGGGGGCAAAATATGCCTACCTGCCTCTCTGTACCCAGCAATGGCAGCGGCAGTTCACCTACCCACACACGTCAGTTCCAATTCCATGTATAGGATTGTGAACCAAGGATGGCTCGCCCCTGGATTCAGTAGCACTGCAAGAAACTACTGTGCAGCCTGCCAAATCTGTCTCCTGAATAACCCAGGACAGAAAGTGAAAACCCCACGAAAACACCAGGTCCGGGCCCAATACCCCTTCCAGAGACTGCAAATTGATTACATACAAATGCCAAAGAGCGGCCCTTTTGAATTTGTCCTCGTGTGTATCGATTTATTTTCAGGTTGACCCTAAAGTTATCCAGTAAAATCAGCTACAGCTAAAGCCACAGCTAAGAAACTGATCACTGAGTTAATACCTAGGTTTGGTCTTCCTGAAACCATAGAATCAGATAGGGGAACACACTTTACAGGAGAAATCATGCAGAATGTGATGACCATGTTAGGGGTTCAACAAAGTTTTCACACCCCTTACCACCCACAGAGTTCAGGATCAGTGGAGAGAGTAAATGGGACAATAAAGTTAAAAATACAAAAGGCAATGCAAGGGTTAAACAAGCCATGGCCTGAATGTCTGCTTTTGGTTTTATTCTCTATAAGGTACACTCCAACAGGAAAAACAGGATTGTCCCCATATGAGATATTTTTTGGTAATGCGCCTAGATTAGGTCTATACTTTCCACAGAGTATGCAATTGCAATGTGACAGTTTGACTGCATATGTAATACAATTACAACAACGTCTAACTAAGATCCACAAAAGTGGGTATTCTTCTCTTCCAGACCCTAATTCAATAGCAGGTACACATACACTGCTACCAGGGGATTATGTATATGTAAAGAAACACACCAGAAAGACATTGGAGCCAAGGTTTGAAGGTCCTTATCAAGTGCTTCTGACCACAGCCACTTCAGTAAAGCTGGAAGGAAAACCTACCTGGATACACGCATCACATTGCAAGAAACAACCCGAGAAAACAACATGATGAAATATCTACTTACATATTTTCTGTTGAAAATTGTTGTTTTACAAATATATGCATGGACTCCTGGTATTAATGTAATTGAGGTAGAGGAAACAGCAAACTTTCAATGGGTTATAGATGATCCTAAAGTAGCAAATGATTCAGGATATGAGATGAATAAGTATTATGATGTAGGTAATTACACTGTTAAAGGACACAGGCGACCATTTCATATAGATGTAGGTATTGCATGGATACAGGCAGACCCACTATCAGAAGTAACTATAACTTTCCAGTGGAATGACAATATGCGCTTTCCTTTCAATAACAGTAAAAATCATAGGTGCCATAAAATATCCCTTTCACAGACGTGGAAACAAGCACGGGAACGGGTGGTAGGACAAATGTACCAAATATTAGTCCATAAAGCAGGGGGAGAAAATATATCAGAAGGGATGTTTAATCTGACAGATATTACCGTTAATCAATCAAGTACTTTCCTCTGTGCCTCTTGGTGGAGGGAAGAGAGAAATGATGGGTGGTATTGGAATGCAGAGGCCTATGGATTTCACATACAAATGGAGGAAGAAGTAACGCCAATAATTGAATCTTCCATATTAACACCCGTACCAAACACTTGCATAAATGTATCAATATCACAACAGAAAACAAAAATAAAATTCAATATCACCTTTCCCTCTATACCGGAGTGTAGGTATAAGCGAGAATGGTATGATACTCTATTGGGATTAACAGGTACAGGAATGGGAGTTTTAAACTCGGTCGAAATAGAAGAAATGAACAACAGATGGAAGCATGCAGGGGGACACATAGCTGACAGTTTGACTATTACAAGCAAATGGTTACCCACCGCTTTTGAAACCCAACTGAAAGAAATACCCCTATTACAATTTTTGGGAGGGTTAATAAATCACACGATAGGAGCAGAGCTCCAGCTGTGGAATCAAAGTCAACAGTTTGTAAATTTCACACAGTGCTCTTTTAACCTCTTATCCTATCATATACAAATAAATAGGGCCAGGACTGAACTACAGTTGGGAAATTATCATACCTGGATGAAATATTTTAAGGGTTTAACTAACGATGGTGTATGGTTTCAAGTAAAAGGGGAAAAGATAGAATGTGAGGAGAAATGGTGTGTAGGAAGGTTCGAAGCATATCGGGTAGCAGATGTAATGGAAATGTGTAAAATAGTGGTCATGCCACTAGTAATTAATGACAAGTTTTGGTATCCAGAAATATATGGGAAATATGTAGATAAAGGAAACAGAACCCATGATTTAACTCTATGTGAAGGAACCAATAAGGGAATGGTATGTGGCAGAAGTTCCCCAGTATATGAACCTTGCTTGTTAAAATACCAAACTAGCATATGCAAAATGCAAAGAACACCGATAAATGTGAACAATAGATTCATAGAAATAGGACCCCAGCATATTTGTATCATTACTAATGACAACTGCACCATGTTAGCGTTAAATAGATCGGCGCCGTTTGCGGGATGTATAAAAAAGATTAAAATATTACAATGGGGTAACGATACCTATCTTTTTGAACCAGACGCCGATAAGGTATTCTCTTCAGTTTATGAGGTACATAATCTCACTGACACTACACCCTTTATAATTTCTTTAGACCCACTAAAACAGGTTTTGGAACAATCAGAGTTGTTAAGACAACACATAGAAACACTAGAACATACCCTACAGAATAACCTCGTATCCGCAATAGTTGACAAAGGTAGACTAGTGCATCTTTCCTCACAGATACAACAGGATACTGCACCACATTGGTGGGATATATTTAGTGGAATGTCCTCTACAGCAACCAATACCTTTCACTGGTTGTTAAGTCCAATGGTAATTATTATTCTAATATTAATATCACTTACAATCACGAATATATGTGTATACAGGAAAATAAATAGGAAAATTAGGAGAATAGACAGGGCATAACGATAAATGTGTATTGACATCACCCTACTCCTATAAAACTCCTCTTCTTGAATTTTAAGATGTTGGTAATACCTAGGGGGATGAGTTCTACCCCTCTGACAACTCGCGGTCAGGGAAAGGACTCTGGGGAAAAACTGACTAGAACTTATTCATGAGGACCCAGGGGGAAGGAGAGGATGATGTCAAAGGGGGAAATTGATAAGGTCAGGGATTTAATTTAGAGTTCTCACTTAATATAATGCCTACGTGTAAATCTGTTATGAATGTAACTTTTTGGCTGTTGAACTCAATTGAAGCTGCTTTTGTTTTCTTGTAACTGTATTGCCATGGTGTTGAAGCTTGTGTTCGTAGCCCAGGTGACTCTTGTTGTTGTTTACCCTTGCCCTTTGTGGGGGGTTGTGCTAATGCTATTGTTTGTATAAAAGGCCTTTGAAAGAAGTAAAGGCGGCAGTCCATTATGCTCAGAACTTTGATACAGACATACCTGACTCTGTGTCTTAATTCCTATATGAAGCAATAATTTGACAAAGCAATATAAACTTAAAGCAACTTGTTTAAAAGTTGAACCTAACACATGTAATGCACTGCAGGGACCACAGCTGCAAGTTCAAATGATCCTTGTTTATTATTGGGCTATAGGGATCATTAGTGTAAGGGATAGTGCTAGGGTTACAATGAACGTTGGTAGAGTTAATATTACAGGGAGGCTTGCGGTTAAAGGGAGGGTTAGCGTGAGCCTTAAAGGGAGGTTTTGCGTTAGGATCATAGAAAAGGTTATGGTTAGGGTTACAGTGAAGGGTACAAAGCTCTGTCCAAAAACTAACAGCACCATTCTATTGGACTGAAAATTAATATTTTGGGAACAATCTAGGTTGATTATATATAGTTTACAAAAATCCTGTTCCACACTGTAAGCAACAGACTTACAGGTCCTAGGCTGTCTATTTACAACTCCATAATTGCAAGTTATATTTCTCATTTCAAGCATTGTTTACTTTAAAGGTCAACGCCAGGTTTTTTTTTAAACTCTCCCCTAGCTCTGGCTGCAATACTTACCTTCAATGCACAACTGTACCCCCCCCCCCACCCCGCCCCTACAGTAATACCTTTTTGGCACAAGCTTACTTCTGTTCTTTGGGTTAAATGTTGCTAAGTGTCCTTCAACCCTGAATACAGAGAACATACAATGTGTGCAGGGCATCATATGCCCTCTCCTTAGAGTACCATGGTGATTCATTACTGTGTAATATTGCAGAGATGATACCAAGAACTGATTCTTTACTGTGTAATATTGCAGAGATGATACCAAGAACTGCCCAGCCTGGAGAAGAGGCAAGTGGACCTTACAGAATCCCATCAAGAAGACTCCTAAAATAGGAAAGCATTATAAAAAGTGTAGCATAATTACTGCCCAGGGGAGCCTGCTGGGGTATCCAGAGCCTGGAATTGAGTTTTAAACAGATCATATTCTTGAGGGTCATAAGGTACACCCCAAGTAGTTAGAGGTTCTCAATCTTACAGGTATTTTCCCATACTCACAAACCTTTACTATTCCATAGAAAAGTCTTCCGCTATCAGGGTCTGGTGGGGAGCAGATAATCAATAAAGGATGGGCAGTTTTCTCAAGGGATATCTGTTTCTCTTTGGATGGTCTTAGATGTGGCAGAGATAGTATAGTGATGGTGTTATAAGACTGATCAAAGTTTGGAAAATCTTTGTCTTTGTTAAATCTTCCTCAAAACCATGCCCTTTCTGGCCAGTCTTGATCTATTCCAGGTCTCAAAATGGGGACAACTAGTAGTTATACCGCAGGCACATCTACCACTAGTTATCACTTGTACAACAAGGATGGCAATTATTATTTATCCAGTAATGGATACCAGTTCAATGTAGACTGAGAAAAATCTTGTTTTCATTTTAATTTTAAAGTTGTGCCAAAGTAAAGTTAAACATTCTTTATAAAGGACCTTAATGAGTTAATCCATTGTAATATTGAAATATTTCAGAGTGAAAACAAATTTGTTCCTACCCAATCTATTATTTACCCAGGCAATCTCAAACTTGCAAAAATACCATCTTAATGTCACCTTTTCAATATTGCTTTCTGTAGATTGAGTTGACATTTGATAACTTGTATTCAAGATCTGTGTTTTTCAATTGCTTGGAACAATTTGTGGACATCCAGAAACATGTTGTCTAATGAGTGTGGAGAATGAAGGTTTAATGAATTTGAACAGTACAATTTTCCCTTTCTTTAAATGTTTAATTAACCTCTGCAGACATTCCAATGCAGACAAATGTTATGACTTGCAAAGACACATTTGCAAAGCAGCATGTCAGCTATAATGCCAAAGGGGGTGGGTGACTGGGTAGGATCAGAATGCTTTAATACTGATAAGAAATGCATTGTAAGTAATTAAATGCAAACACAGCCAAGGGCTATCAGCGGTGTATGGAAAAATGTTTGGAAATAGCTATTCAACTGTAATCAACTGGTTGGATCAGGAGCTGGAGGATCCTGTAGTTAAGTAATTACGATAAAAAACATAACCTTTAAAGGACAGTCATGTGAACATATGCATGCTTATTCTTAAAATCAAGAAAAACAGCCTTGAAGATGAAAGATTTGCTACTCATGATGTTGGTAGAAAGCAACCTCCTGTGTACAAAGGCCCACAAAAAAGGATACTGGGTGATGGTGTGTAAGTCATAAGGTTTGCCTTATGCGGTTTCCAGGCAACTATGGCAGAAGAAGACCTTCTCTTACACAGCTAGTCGTTTATACTGCTGTTTTTTTTGTTTATAACTTATAAGAGGACCATGTAGGTGCTAGCCTAGTTTTAGAGAAAGGGCCCTCAGACCTACACGTAGTGGTAATTGCACATGAGGAGAAGCCTAATGCGGGGCATCTAACCAAGCTCTGGGCATACCAATTTTTAAGAAGTATTAAAGTAAAATGAGAGTTTATACTGCTGTTAAAAAGAAATACATAATATAAAAAATTAAATCTGCCTAATGTGGTTGCTGAGTTTTCAATCTTACATCTGAATATCAGTAGACACCCATTACCAGCAACCATCAAAGACCATGGTAGGGAAAGTTCCATCAAGTTTGAAAAGGCTTGTTCTATCATTATTGTCCCAATAGATACGTGTCTGTGGAAGCTGGCTGCATATTTTTCTGTTCTCCTCCCTTCTCCATTCAAGAAAGCTGAGTGTACATAATTGTTTAATCAGCTCTTAGATCAGCCTCTGGTATGTTAAAAACTAGCTATAGATGGATCCAAATTTGACTGCTTCAGAAGGGACCGGACGAATTTCAATCCATGTATGGCTATTCTCGCTCAAGAAAAGTTGATCTATTGATCAACTTCTATTGAACAGGAAAGTTGGAAATTTTTCATTTAAACAGCATCTGCAGCCTTGCTGTAGGAATACATCAGCACATCCACTTCACTTGTGCCGATGGTGGAATCTGTTCCGCTTTTTTTTTTGACCAGCCCACTGGTCAAAAAAAAAAAAAAAAAAAAAAAAAAGAAAAAGATCTCTCTATGGCCATCCTAAGGTTGTGCAGTGCTACATGATTAAATGGCCTTGTATTCTAGCAGTCACCTTATAGTATATCTAAATCCAAAACACTTTGTTTTTTTTTTTTAGGAAGAATAAGGAATGATTAAAAGTTTTTTTAAGTTTGTTTTTTTTGCTGTCTATGTTCCTAATGGGGAGATTTCCCTTCACTGTCTGTCCCTAAGAGACAACAGGAAGTGAGTGGACATCTCACCAACGTGAGGGGAAATTTGATTTTACACAGCTGTGACCATTGTAAGAAAGATTTTCCTTTTCCTTCAGTTCCAGTTATAATCATAAACTATGTTTTTTTCCTTCACTTTCTGTTCTGGTGATAGTGGTAAACCAGGCATCATCTTTTATTGACAAGACATCAGATTGGTCTCTATGGGCAATTGCTCTGCTTTTGTGGCGAGGTTTACTTTTTCTAGGTTTCAAACACTTACAAAAAATTAACATATATTTTTGAGGACATTTAGGCTGCATTCACACCTAAACGTTTCAAAGTCACGCTTTTTTACTGCAATTTTGCACAGGTCACCAATGTAAAAAGCAGAAAAATGCCTGCAATCTGCCCCAAAGAAGCTCATGTTGTTTTTTGAGCTTAAGGTGTTTTTCAGGCACTTTGCTTCAGGTGATAAAACACTCAGATGTAAACAGGTGCCATTGAAATGAATAGGATTTTGCTTGTTAGGCGTTTTTCAGGCGTTTTTTTCGGGCGTTTTAAGAGTGTTTTATGAGCTGAAAATGCTCAGGTGTAAATGCAGCCTAAAGGCAGAGAGACATTGACAAAACATGTATACATTGCCTTGAAAAGTATTCACACCCCTTGAAATTTTCCACATTTTGTCACATTTTTGCCAAAAACGTTAATGTATTTTATTGGGATTTTATGTGATAGACCAACAGAAAATGGCACATAATTGTGATGTGAAAGGGGAATGATAATTGGAAAGTGTGACTTGCATTTGTATTCAGCCCCCCTGAGTCAACACTTTGTAGAATCACCTTTTTCTGCAATTACAGCTGCAAGTCTTTTTGGGTATGACTCTACCAGCTTCGCAGATCTAGAGAGTGAGCTTTTTGCTCATTCTTCTTTGCAAAATAACTCAAGCTCTGTCAGATTGGATGGAGAGCATCTGTGAACAGCAATTTTCAAGTCTTGCCACAAATTCTCAATTGGATTTAGGTCTGGACTTTGACTGGGCCATTCTAACACATGAATATGCTTTGATCAACACAATTCCATTGTAGCTCTGGCTGTATGTTTAGGGTTGTTGTCCTGCTGGATGGTGAACTTCCACCCCTGTCCCATGTCTGTCACAGCCTCTAACAGGTTTTCTTCTAATCTTGCCCTGTATTTGGCTCCATCCATCTTTCCAAACAGCTGCTACAAACCATGAGACAAAAAGGTAACAAATATAGGATAAATTGTAGCGCTAAAAACACACATATATTAATGGTGGGTAAAGTTCAAAGTGCATATAGACGTAATGTCCCAAGTAACAAGTGGAATGTGTAATCCAAGTAGGACAGCAGTCCGCAGTGAGATTAAATAATCTGTGTATGGATCCTGTCTGCTTCCCAACCGTCAACTTGTATATTATCAACTTTAGCAAATAGATGGAATACGCTTACCAGAGAGGTTGGATTCTACTGCCATGAGCATAGAATCAATGGAGCTTGATGCCACCCTGGGCAAAGTGGTGAAATGTTGGAGGCAAGGGTAGAGCCTCTACAGGGCCGGGACGTCCCCTCTATGTCCACCGAAGCAGAGCCAAAGATGGATTCCAAAAGGCAAAAGTGGTTTCTCAGTTCTCCAGGATATGTAAAAAAAGGAAGGAGTGCTTCCATATAGTATAATTCTGGGTGTTTTTATTCATAAAAAAAACCACAATACATATAAAAAATGTGATCACAAAGTAAAAGCAGTGTATAGGGTCTATAAAAGCCACCCTACGCGTTTCGATCCAATGACCTTCAATAGGGGCATGTGGGACCCTCAGGGCAGTGTTATGAGGGTCCCACTTTTCAAAGATCGGCACAAAGTGTGGATTATACCAGTTTATGAAATATATCACTGTTTGTAGTGGAAAGGACATGTGAAGAGTTTCTATATTTGTCACGAAACGTACCTCAAGAGTCCCTAGGCATACAGCTCACAAAGAGCACCGTTCCCCCAAATGCCAGGGCCCATAATCGGTCAGCAAAAGGCTTGCATTCAGTCCCCTCCAAAAGCCTCTATCCCCGGTGAGTCTGTCACAATATTTTTTATATATTTATTTATATGTTTATTTTTGAAGTGATCATGATAATATCTCATATACCAGGGCTTTTGAATTAAAATTGACGGAGGTCCGACCTGTAACATTTTCTTCCACCAGGAGGTCCGAACCAAATTTTTTCAGCCCCCCCTTTCTATATCACAATCCTTTATTACAGTGTCCTCAGTTCTCCCCACACATCACAGTACTTCACAATAGTATTCTTGGGCCCCCTACACATCACCCCCTCCCCCCCCCCACACCTTTCACAATAGTGTACTTGTCAGAGCTGGACTCAACCCTTCCTTCTCTGAGCTGGCTGCTCATCTGTCGGCTAATTATCAGCTCCTATCTCTCCACAGTTACTCAGCTGTTGATAATATCCTGCTCGTCAGTCCTGCCTACTTAAGCCGTCCACTCCAGAGGAGCTCTGCCTTCGCCTTGGTCAACATCACAGAAACATCTCCTGCGATCCTGTTCAAGACTTGCTTTGCAGACCCTGCTTGCTGTTCCACTACATTGATCCCTGACTTCTGGCTTGGCTGACTATCCATTCTGGTTACTGAATTTTGGCTATGTTTTGACTATGTTTGTTCTTTTTACTTTTATTATTAAACAAGTGTGATTTAACTGTACTTCTGTCTCGGCCTGATTTCATGGTTTCTGACAGTACTGAACCCTCTTCACATCACACACACCCTTTATTGACAGCAGTGCTCAACCCCCTTCAAATCATCACCCCGTCTCACAGCATTGTCCTCTGCCCCCTTCACAATGATCCACCACAGTACTGTCCTCTGACAATTTCACATCACCCCCCCCCCCCAGTACTGTCCTTTGCCCTTTCACATCACCCCTCAGCAGAACTGTGCTCCATTCATATCACCCCCCACAGTACTGTCCTGTGCCCCCTTCATATCACCTCCCACGGTACTGTCCTTTGCCCCTTCACATTACCCCCCAGCAGAACCGTGCCCCCTTCATATCACCCCCCACAGTACTGTCCTTTGCCCTTTCACATGACGCCCCTGCAGAACTGTGCCCCCTTCATATCGCCCCCCCAAAGTACTGTCCTTTGCCACCTTCATATCACCCCCCACAGTACTGTCCTTTACCCCTCCACATCACCCCCAAGCAGAACTGTGCCCCCTTCACATCCCCCCACAACACTGCCCTCCCCTTTTACATCTCCCCCACAGAACTGCCCCCTTTCAAATCATCACAACCCCCCCCCCCCAAAATAGGCCCTCCTCACATTAACCCCCCACACACAGCATTGTCCTCCTTAACATCACCCCCCCCCCCCAGCACATCACCTCTCCTCCTCGCAAATTTTACGTTGTCCTTATTTGGCAATCCTCGGATGGCATTGACATCATGTCTATTTGTACCTCCTCTCGCCATCAAGGGGGACTTCCAGTGCATGCCCATCCTTGATGTCATATATCCCTCCTCCACTGTGTCCGGAGTCCATCTGCGGTCTATTGATGTCCGGTGCAGCTATGCCCTCACACATGCACAGGACGTCCTTGGGCATGGCCGTCGCACCTTTGTGACGTCACGAGCATGCGCTGTTGTTTACACGCCGCATTCCGGCAGCATTCTGCTGGTAAATGATGTGATCGCGGGTCCGGATGGAACAGCCACTAGGTCCGGATCCAGACCACGGCCGGCCCTTTAGTGATGCCTGATATATACAAATTTACAATGGTATACAAGCTGTACACTCTCTGTTTTACATTGTAGCAAAGTGTCATTTTTTCAGTGCTGTCACATGAAAAGATATAATAAAATATTTTCAAAAATGTGAGGGGTGTACTCACTTTTGTGAGATACTGTTTATACTGTATAGGACACAAATGAAAACACAAAGAAGGATTAGAATATTTATATTTTACTCATATCACAGGAGGATACAATATAAATGCACAATAAAAGGGGTAGGCACAGCAATATTTACTGGGTTATTTGATACACTATGCATGTTATAATGTGTTGCATTATAGCAGTCCATTAATTTTTAATGGACTGCCAATACGCCACAATGCATGTAAAGCTTGACACGCCACTTTTCTTCACATTTGTGCATTGTGGTGCACTGGCTAGAACACACACTCATTGATTTGCACTGACAAGGTGTCTTACTTACCTTAACACATATAGTAGGTGTGAAGCCAGCCTCGTATATGTGGCAGAAAACCAGGGCCTTCTGAGGAACCTATGCAATCTGAAAGGCAGCTGTGGCCTTTTACTTTGCATGTCAATCATTTAGAACCACCATGGCAACATGATGGCTATTCTGGTGCAGGATACAGCTGGTACCCTTGCCTAACTTTTATCTTTCTGCATTATGTTATAGCGTATAGCATATTATAGCGACAGGCCCTTTTAATTGTTCCCTGCTTTCGTAAACTATGCTTGGATTTTTTCCTTATTCACTCCCCTTCTCTGAGATTTACATTCAGAAAAACAACCAGTAAAGGGAAGACATGGCTGAGCAAGCTTTCTGATCATTAGTGCCATGAATGACACTAAAATTACCATTCATTGCTTGCAAGTCAGCTCAACATGAATGTAAACCAATTAATAGCGTACAGACAGGAAACTACACAGTGTGTTTCTATTATGATAAATCCAGGCGGAAATATACAAGATAACAGAAATGGTGGCACATAAAATGATTGCTTTGCATCAATTATTTACCAATAGGGATGAGCCGAACACCCCCCGGTTCGGTTCGCACCAGAACCCGCGAACGGACCGAAAGTTCGCACGAACGTTAGAACCCCATTGACGTCTATGGGACTCGAACGTTCGAAATCAAAAGTGCTCATTTTAAAGGCTAATTTGCATGGTATTGTCCTAAAAAGGGTTTGGGGACCCGGGTCCTACCCCAGGGGACATGTATCAATGCAAAAAAAACTTTTAAAAACGGCCGTTTTTTCGGGAGCAGTGATTTTAATGATGCTTAAAGTAAAAAAAAAAAAGTGAAATATTCCTTTAAATATCGTACCTGGGGGGTGTCTATAGTATGCCTGTAAAGTGACGCGTGTTTCCCATGTTTAGAACAGTCCCTGCACCAAATGTCATTTTTAAAGGAAAAAATCTCATTTAAAACTGCTTGCGGGTTTAATGTCATGTCGGGTCATGGCAATATGGATGAAAATCAGTTAGACAAACGGCATGGGTACCCCCCAGTCCATTACCAGGCCCTTTGGGTCTTGTATGGATATTAAGGGGAACCCCGCACCCAAATTAAAATAAGGAAAGGTGTGGGGCCACCAGGCCCTATATACTCTGAACAGCAGTATACAGGCGGTGCAAACAAGACAGGGACTGTAGGTTTGTTGTTAAGTAGAATCTGTTTGTAATTTTGAACATTTTTAACGTGTTTAGCTCCAGCCAAAAAATCTTTTCTAAGCTTTTTGGAAAACATAGGGAAGGGTTATCACCCCTGTGACATTTGTTTTGCTGTCTTTCCTCCTCTTCAGAAGATTTCACCTCACTTTTTTGTCCCAATGAAAAATGTTTTTTGAAAATTTGGGTTTTTTTGTGGAACAAGGATTGGAAAGCATCAGTGGAAAGGAGAAATTGTTTTCCCATATTAACTCTTACAGGAGAGAATTTCCCTTCCTAGGGGTAGATTTCATCTCACTTCCTGTTGTCTCCTTCCGTTTGCAAGTAGGAGTCGTTTGTAAGTTAGATGTTTGAAAGTAGGGTCCTGCCCTATATACTCAGCAGAAATTTGGGCCTTAGGTGTTGCTGTGGCCACAACACTGTAAGCCCTCACAGGGCCCTGCTGTGAAATATTAGATCAAGAATTGTAATTACATGCCCCTGTTGAACAGGAGCTGAAAAATTAGGCCTTAGGCACTGGTGCTGGTGCCACAACACTGCAACCCCTCACAGACACTCTAGTTGGAACGCAGGAACGAGCCCTGCTGCAAAGTATTGCTTCAAAAATTGTAATTACACGCCCCTGTTAGACAGGGGCAGAAAAATTGGGCCTTAGGCACTGGTGCTGGTGCCACAACACTGCAACCCCTCACAGACACTCTAGTTGGAACGCAGGAACGAGCCCTGCTGCAAAGTATTGCATCAAAAATTGTAATTACACGCCCCTGTTAGACAGGGGCAGAAAAATTGGGCCTTAGGCACTGGTGCTGGTGCCACAACACTGCAACCCCTCACAGACACTCTAGTTGGAACGCAGGAACGAGCCCTGCTGCAAAGTATTGCATCAAAAATTGTAATTACACGCCCCTGTTAGACAGGGGCAGAAAAATTGGGCCTTAGGCACTGGTGCTGGTGCCACAACACTGCAACCCCTCACAGACACTCTAGTTGGAATGCAGGAACGAGCCCTGCTGCAAAGTATTACATCAAAAATTGTAATTACACGCCCCTGTTAAACAGGGGCTGAAAAATTGTGCCTTAGGCACTGGTGGTGGCGCCCAGAACCAAAAATGTTCTTACAAGCTATCAGCGTGAGGATTGAGGAGGAAGAGGATAATTACTCAGGGATAGTCACTCAGCATCAGCATAGGCAGTCTTTGAAGGGATCTGAGATTTCAAAAAAAATTATTCGGTTACATCAGCATCAGGTGCTTGGTAGCTGGTGGTGATCCAAGACTCATTCATTTTTATGAAGGTCAGCCGATCGACCGAGTCGGTGGACAGACGCACCCTGTGATTGGTTACCACGCCTCCAGCAGCACTGAATGTGCGTTCCGAAAGAACGCTGGATGCAGGACAGGCCAGTAGCTCAATTGCATACTGTGCAAGCTCTGGCCAGTGATCCATCCTCAAGACCCAGTAACCCAGAGGATTTTCGGTGGGAAAGGTGTCCAAGTCTGATCTTGCCCCTAGGTATTCCTGCACCATGTAAAACAGACGCTGGCGATGGTTGCTGGAACCGATCATACCTTGGGGCTGCGGACCAAAAAATTGTCTGAACGCATCGGTCAGACGGCCACCTTCTCCACCGCTCCTTCTTTGACTGACCGAAGCCTCAGCAACACGTTGTCCAGAAACAGGAGTTTGTAACCTCCCAGTCTCTGGGAACGCGTTGCACAGACCTTTCTGCAAGGCCTCCCGAAGATGTTTCATCCTCTGCTCCCTCTGCGATGGCAAGATAAGGTCCGCAACCTTACCCTTGTAACGTGGATCAAGGAGGGTTGCCAGCCAGTATTGGTCCTTCTCCTTGATACCACGAATACGAGGATCCTTACGCAGGCTTTGCAGGATCAGGGAGCCATGCAGCGTAGGTTTGCTGAGGCATTCGGTCCAGAGTCCTCTGGGTCACTAAGAACGACATGGTCCGCAGCCACCTCCTCCCAGCCACGTACAAGTCCATGTGTTTCTTGGGACTGATCCCTTAAAGACTGCTGCTGATGCTGAGTGCCAGGCTCCACCTCCATACTGACACAATCTTCCTCCTCCTCCTCTTCCTCCTCGTCCTCTTCCTGTGTGATCGGCGGGCACGCAGGAACACTGTCTGGATAAAGGGGGCCTTGAGAGCTAAGGAAGTCCTCCTCTTCCTGCCTCTGTTCTGCCTCAAGTGCCCTGTCCATTATTCCACGCAGCGTGTGCTCCAACAGGTGGACAAGGGGGACAGTGTCACTGATGCATGCACTGTCACTGCTCACCATCCTCGTGGCCTCCTCGAATGGTGACAGGACAGTGCATGCATCCCTGATCATGGCCCACTGGCGTGGGGAAAAAAAAACAAGCTCCCCTGACCCTGTCCTGGTGCCATAGTCGCACAGGTACTCATTGATGGCCCTCTGCTGCGTGTGCAGCCACTGCAGCATGGCCAACGTTGAGTTCCACCTGGTGGGCATGTCACAGATTAGGCGGTTCTTGGGCAGGTTAAACTCCTTTTGGAGGTCCGTCAGCCGAGCACTGGCATTATATGACCGGCGGAAATGCACACAGACTTTCCTGGCCTGCCTCAGGACATCCTGTAAGCCCGGGTACCTGCCCAAGAACCGCTGCACCACCAAGTTAAGGACGTGAGCCAAACAGGGCACATGGGTCATTTGTCCCTGTCGGAGGGCAGAGAGGAGGTTGGTGCCATTGTCGCAAACCACCATTCCTGCCTTAAGTTGGCGTGGCGTCAACCACCTCTGAACCTGCCCCTGCAGAGCTGACAGAACCTCTGCCCCAGTGTGGCTCCTGTCCCCCAAGCACACCAGCTCAAGCACCGCATGGCATCTTTTGGCCTGCGTACTTGCGTAGCCCCTTGAACGCCTACGGAGCACCGCTGGTTCCGAGGAAGAGGCCATGGAGGAAGAAGAAGAGGAGGGGGTGGAGGAGAGAGGTGTGTCACAATCAGCATTTTGGAGGCGTGGTGGCGGAACAACCTCCAACACTACTGCACCTTGTCCTGCATCCTTCCCAGCTGCCAGCAGAGTCACCCAATGCGCCGTGAAACTTAGGTAACGTCCCTGTCCATGCCTGCTGGACCATGAGTCAGCGGTAATATGCACCTTACCGCTGACCGCCCTGTCCAGCGAGGCATGGACATTGCCTTCCACATGCCGGTAGAGAGCCGGAATCGCCTTCCGTGAGAAAAAGTGGCGTTTGGGTACCTGCCACTGAGGAACCGCACATTCCACAAACTCACGGAAGGGGGCAGAGTCTACCAACTGAAAAGGCAGCAGTTGAAGTGCTAGCAATTTTGCCAAGCTAGCATTCAACCGCTGGGCATGTGGATGGCTGGGAGCAAACTTCTTTCGGCGGTGCAGCAGCTGGGGCAGGGAAATTTGCCTGGTACAATCTGACGTCGGTGTACCAAAAGCAGATTGCCCACAAGTACTTGGCTGTGACACACCTAATTCTACACCTTCATTCCTCTCACTGCAGGTCTCAGAGAGGACTGAAGGTCTAGTGGGGTTGGAAATCTCAGCTGATGAGGAGCAAGGAGAGATCCTCTTTGTTCTTTGGTGTGGGTCTTTTAGATACGCTTGCCAACGAACTGCATGGCAGGTCAACATATGTCTGGTCAAGCATGTGGTACCCAAGCGGGAGATGTTTTGGCCACGCGAGATACGCTTGAGACATATGTTGCAAATAGCAGCGGTGCGATCTGATGCACTCGTCTCAAAAAAGGCCCACACCAAAGAACTTTTTGAATAACGCGCAGAGACTGCAGCGCCCTGCACATGTGGAGCTTTGGGGTGTGATGCAGTCAATGTGCTGCCCTTAGGCTGGCCCCTGGAGGGCATCCTGCCTCGTTGGTGATGTGCCGCCGCCTCCTCCTCCTCCTCCTCCTCCTCCTCCTCTCTCCTATCAGGCACCCACGTTGAGTCAGTGACCTCATCATCCCCTCCCTCCTCATCACTGGAGCAAACCTGGCAGTATGCTGCAGCAGGGGGAGCATGACTGCCAGATTGCTGTCCTTCTTGGGCACCCCCTCTGTCCGTGCTCATGTTACTGCCTTCATCGAGCTCAGTATCGTCATCAGAGCCTTCCAAACGCTGGGCATCCTCCTGGAGCATGTACCCAACACTGTGGTCAAACAGTTCGAGGGAATCCTCATGAGGACATGGTGGAGCTAGGGAAGGAGTCACTGATGACATTGAGCTGAGGGAAGAGGCCGCTGCTTTGCCAGACAAAGCACCCTGGGCATGGGTGAGAGAGGATGAGGAGGATGAGGACGGCTTGGTCATCCACTCGACCAAGTCTTCCGCATGTTGCGGCTCAACACGGCCAGCTGCCGAAAAAAAGGCCAAGCGTGTCCCATGGCCACATGCTGATGAGGATGCACCGTCTCCACGACCAGCACTAGACACAGAGCCTGCTTGCCCTCTCTTATTGGCTTGTGACTGTCTGCCTCTCCTTCTTGGCCTTCCAGACATACTAATGGCCTGTAGCTGCACTAAGCTGGGATAGAACACCTGTAATTTTCTTCAAGTAGCTTTATATACTGTAACCAGACAAGCCTGCCTGTCAGTAGGAAGATAACAGGAACGGATCTAGCTGAACACTGTGAGCAGGACGCACTGTACTAAATGTAAATAGTCTAGCTGCCTGACCGTGGTACTAATAGGATCAAATAGAACACCTGTAATTTTCTTCAGGTAGCTTTATATACTGTAACCAGACAAGCCTGCCTGTCAGTAGGAAGATAACAGGAACGGATTTAGCTGAACACTGTGAGCAGGACGCACTGTACTAAATGTAAATAGTCTAGCTGCCTGACCGTGGTACTAATAGGATCAAATAGAACACCTGTAATTTTCTTCAAGTAGCTTTATATACTGTAACCAGACAAGCCTGCCTGTCAGTAGGAAGATAACAGGAACGGATCTAGCTGTACACTGTGAGCAGGACGCACTGCACTAAATGTAAATAGTCTAGAAGATAACAGGAACGGATCTAGCTGAACACTGTGAGCAGGACGCACTGCACTAAATGTAAATAGTCTAGAAGATAACAGGAACGGATCTAGCTGAACACTGTGAGCAGGACGCACTGCACTAAATGTAAATAGTCTAGAAGATAACAGGAACGGATCTAGCTGAACACTGTGAGCAGGACGCACTGCACTAAATGTAAATAGCAGGAACGGATCTAGCTGAACACTGTGAGCAGGACGCACTGCACTAAATGTAAATAGCAGGAACGGATCTAGCTGAACACTGTGAGCAGGACGCACTGCACTAAATGTAAATAGCAGGAACGGATCTAGCTGAACACTGTGAGCAGGACGCACTGCACTAAATGTAAATAACAGGAACGGATCTAGCTGAACACTGTGAGCAGGACGCACTGCACTAAATGTAAATAGCAGGAACGGATCTAGCTGAACACTGTGAGCAGGACGCACTGCACTAAATGTAAATAGTCTAGAAGATAACAGGAACGGATCTAGCTGAACACTGTGAGCAGGACGCACTGCACTAAATGTAAATAGCAGGAACGGATCTAGCTGAACACTGTGAGCAGGACGCACTGCATTAAATGTAAATAGTCTAGATAGAAGATAACAGGAACGGATCTAGCTAAACTGAATACAGTGTATATATATATATATGCAACACCTGGGATGCATATATATACACAATACACTGTAAGTGCAGCTAACTGACTGACTGTTCTGCCTAATCTATCTAACTCAAATCAAATGACACTGTCTCTCTCTCTCTCTATCTCTCAGCACACCGGAACACACACTACACAGGGCCGCCGTGCAGGCGGCCTTATATAGTGTGGGGTGTGTACTAAATCCCCTGAGCCATAATTGGCCAAAGCCACCCTGGCTTTGGCCAATTACAGCTCTCTCTACTGACGGCGCTGTGATTGGCCAAGCATGCGGGTCATAGTGCATGCTTGGCCAATCATCAGCCAGCAATGCACTGCGATGCCGCAGTGAATTATGGGCCGTGACGCGCCACACGAATTTAGCGCGAACGGCCCATAACGTTCGCAATTCGGCGAACGATCGAACAGCCGATGTTCGAGTCGAACATGGGTTCGACTCGAACACGAAGCTCATCCCTATTTACCAACACCAATTTTCCTACGAGTTGATATTTAAACAGTATTATGCAAGCCATGACTTCCTGGAAGTTATTGGCAAAATTAGCTTGAAATAAACAGATGGAGCAACAAGGATCAGGGCAGCTAACAGAAATTTTTGGTCCCCTTGCACAGCTTTAGACCTGGCCCCGCCCCCCCCGGGCCTGACCACCAACATTCCCTGGGGGCCTACCGCCTGGCCATCCCACCAAATCTGACAGCCTCATATATTCAGCAAAGAGACATCCCCATATATTAACCACTTGCCGACCAGCCGCCGTCATTATACTGCAGCAGGTCAGCACGTTTCGTAGCTGTACGTTAGCCCTTTAAGCGGGGATAGCAGGCTCGCACGCACGCCCACTGCACTGTGGGGGGCCTCTGGCCTCTGGCCACGGACGATCGCGGGCATGAGAGCCAGAACAGGGACGTATGTGTGTAAACACACAAATCCCTGTTCTGTGAGGAGAGGAGAGAGAGATCGTGTGTTCCTACTAGCTAGAAACAATGATCTGTCATCTCCTCTAGTCACTCCCATCACCCTACAGTTAGAACACACACGAGGGAACACAGTTAACCCCTTGATCGCCCCCTAGCGTTAACCCTTTTCTTGCCAGTGACATTTACACAGTAATCAGTGCATTTTATAGCACTGATCGCTGTATAAATGTCAATGGTCCCAAAAATTTGTCAAAAGTGTCCAATCTGTCTGCCATAATGTTGCAGTCCCGATAAAAATCGCAGATCACCGCCATTACTAGTAAAAAAAAAATAATAATAAAAATGCCATAAATCTTTCCCATAGTTTGTAGACGCTATAACTTTTGCACAAACCAACCAACATACGCTTATTGCGGATTTTTTTTACCAAAAATATGTAGAAGAATACATATCGGCCTAAACTGAGGAAAAATTTGTTTTTTTTTTTTTTTTAAATTGGGGATATAATAATAATAATATTTATTATAGTAAAAAGTACAAAATATTGTGTTTTTTCAAAATTGACGCTCTTTTTTTGCTTTTAGCGCAAAAATAAAAACCGCAGAGGTGATCAAATGATACCAAAAGAAAGCTCTATTTGTGGGAAAAAAAGGACGTCAATTTTGTTTGGGTACAGTGTTGCATGACGGCACAATGGGCTGCCAACAAGCCACAATGCATGTAAAGCTTGATATGCCGCTTTTCTTCACATTTGTGCATTGTGGTGCACTGGTTAGAACACACACTCGTTGATTTGCACTAACAAGGTGTCTTTCTTACCTTAACACATACAGTAGGTGTGAAGCCAGCCTCGTATATGTGGCAGAAAACCAGAGCCTTCTGAGGAACCTATGCAATTTGAAAGGCAGCTGTGGCCTTTTACTTTGCAAGTCAACCATTTAGGACCACAATGGCAACATGATGGCTATTCTGTGCAGAATACAGCTGGTAACCTTGCCTAACTTTTATCTTTCTACATTATGTACATAGCAACAGGATCTATTAATTGTTCCCTGCTTTCCTAAACTATGCTTGGATTTTTTCCTTTTTCACTCCCCTTCTCTGAGATTTACATTCAGAAAAACAACCAGTAAAGGGAAGACATGGCTGAGCAAGCTTTCTGATCATTAGCGCCATGAATGACACTAAAATTACCATTCATTGCTTGCAAGTCAGCTCAACATGAATGTAAGCCAATTAATAGCGTACAGACAGGAAACTACACAGTGTGTTTCTATTAGGATAAATCCAGGCTGAAATATAAAAGATTACAGAAATGGTGGCACATAAAATGATCGCTTTGCATCAATTACTTACCAACACCAATTTTCATACAAGTTGATATTTAAACAGTGTTTTGCAAGCATCTACCTCCCATATGACAGCGCTTGGCATCGAGAAATACATTGTAAGACTAAGACCGCGTACACACAGTCTGACTTTTCGGCTACAAAAGTCCGACAGCCCATCCGACAGACTTTCGACAGACTTTCGACGGACTTTTGGCGGACTTGCGGCGGACTTTCTAACGAACGGACTTAACTACATATGATCACACAAAAGTCTGACGGATTCGTATGTGATGACGTACACCGGACTAAAATAAGGAAGTTGATAGCCAGTAGCCAATAGCTGCCCTAGCGTCGGTTTTTGTCCATCGGACTAGCATACAGACGGGCGGATTTCTGGGTCCGGTGGAGTTACGATGTAAAGATTTGAAGCAAGTTCCAAATCTAAAGTCCGTCAGATTTGCGACTGGAAAAGTCCGCTAAAGGTCCGGTAGAGCCCATACACGATCGGATTGTCCACCGGATTTGGTCCGTCGGACCATTCCGGTCGAAAAGTCCGATCTTGTGTACGCGGCATAAGGGAAATATAGCCTATGTCTGAATGTTCCAGAGAATACAGCTCTGATTACATTAGTGAACAGAAGCATTAACAGTAAGTTATGGAACTGGAGGGTGCCCACTATGTAATGGACTTTGTATTTAGAGAAAAGTGGAGTGATATTTCTTTAACCACTTCAGCCCCGGAAGGATTTACCCCCTTCCTGACCATAGCACTTTTTACAATTTGGCACTGCGTCGCTTTAACTGCTAATTGTGCGGTCATGCAATGCTGTACCCAAACGAAATTTGCGTCCTTTTCTTCCCACAAATAGAGCTTTCTTTTGATGTTATTTGATCACCTCTGCAGTTTTTATTTTTTGCGCTATAAACGGAAAAAGACCGAAAATTTTGAAAAAAAATGACATTTTCTACTTTTTGTTATATAAAAAATCCAATAAGCTCAATTTTAGTCATACATTTAGGCCAAAATGTATTCGGCCACATGTCTTTGGTAAAAAAAAATGTCAATAAGCGTATATTTATTGGTTTGCGCAAAAGTTATAGCATCTACAAACTAGGGTATATTTTCTGGAATTTACACAGCTTTTAGTTTATGACTGCCTATCTCATTTCTTGATTAAATAATGACAAAAAAAAAAAAATCACAAAAAGTTGTCACTAAATGATATATTGCTCACACAGGCCATGGGCATATGTGGAATTGCACCCCAAAATACATTCAGCTGCTTCTCCTGAGTACGGGGATACCACATGCGTGGGACTTTTTGGGAGCCTAGCCGCGTACGGCGCCCCGAAAACCAATCACCGCCTTCAGGATTTCTAAGGGCGTAAATTTTTTATTTCACTCCTCACTGCCTATCACAGTTTCAGAGGCAATGGAATGCCCAGGTGGCACAACCCCCCCCCCAAATGACCCCATTTTGGAAAGTAGACACCCCAAGCTATTTGCTGAGAGGCATGGTGAGTATTTTGCAGCTCTCATTTGTTTTTGAAAATGAAGACAGACAAGAAAAAAAAATTTTTTTTTTCTTTTTTCAAAACTTTATGACAAAAAGTGAGGTCTGCAAAATACTCACTATACTTCTCAGCAAATAGCTTGGGGTGTCTACTTTCCAAAATAGGGTCATTTGGGGGGGGGTTGTGCCACCTGGGCATTCCATGGCCTCCAAAACTGTGATAGGCAGTGAAGAGTGAAATCAAAAATTTACGCCCTTAGAAAGCCTGTAGGCGGTGCTTGGTTTTCAGGGTCCCGAACGCGGCTAGGCTCCCAAAAAGGTCTCACATGTGGTATCCCCGTACTCAGGAGAAGCAACAGAATGTATTTTGGGGTGTCATTTCACATATTCCCATGGCATGTTTGAGCAATATATCATTTAGTGACAACTTTGTGCAAAAAAAAAAAAATGTGTCTTTTTCCCGCAACTTGTGTCACAATATAAAATATTCCATGGACTCTACATGCCTCTCAGCAAACAGCTTGGGGTGTCTACTTTCCAAAATGGGGTCATTTGGGGGGGTTTTGAACTGTCCTGGCATTTTATCCACAACATTTAGAAGCTTATGTCACACATCACCCACTCTTCTAACCACTTGAAGACAAAGCCCTTTCTGACACTTTTTGTTTACATGAAAAAATTATTTTTTTTTGCAAGAAAATTACTTTGAACCCCCAAACATTATATATTTTTTTTAAAGCAAATGCCCTACAGATTAAAATGGTGGGTGTTTCATTTTTATTTTCACACAGTATTTGCACAGCGATTTTTCAAACGCATTTTTTGGGGAAAAAACACACTTTTTAAAATTTGAATGCACTAAAACACACTATATTGCCCAAATGTTTGATGAAATAAAAAATATGATCTTTGGCCGAGTACATGGATACCAAACATGACATGATTTAAAATTGCGCACAAACGTGCAGTGGCAACAAAATAAATACATTTTTAAAAGCCTTTAAAAGCCTTTACAGGTTACCACTTTAGATTTACAGAGGAGGTCTACTGCTAAAATGACTGCCCTCGATCTGACCTTTGCGGTGATACCTCACATGCATGGTGCAATTGCTGTTTACATTTGGCGCCAGACCAACGCTTGCGTTCGCCTTAGCGCGAGAGCAGGGGGGGACAGGGGTGCTTTTTTTTTTTTTTTTTCCCTTTATTATTTTTTTGCTTTTTTATCTTATTTTTAAACTGTTCCTTTCATTTTTTTTTTAATCATTTTTATTATTATCCCAGGGAATGTAAATATCCCCTATGATAGCAATAGGTAGTGACAGGTACTCTTTTTTGAAAAAATTGGGGTCTATTAGATCCTAGATCTCTCCTCTGCCCTCAAAGCATCTGACGACACCAAGATCGGTATGATAAAATCCCAATTTCCCAATGGCGCTGTTTACATCCGGCGAAATCTAAGTCATGAAATGCTCGTAGCTTCCGGTTTCTTAGGCCATAGAGATGTTTGGAGCCACTCTGGTCTCTGATCAGCTCTATGGTCAGCTGGCTGAATCACCGGCTGCATTCTCAGGTTCCCTGTTGAGACAGGAGAGCCAGAGAAAAACACGGAAGACGGTGGGGGGGGGCATTCCCTCCCACTGCTTGTAAAAGCAGTCTAGAGGCTAATTAGCCGCTAGGATTGCTTTTGCATGAAAACCGACCACTGGCTGAAAAGAATGATACCAAGATGATACCTAAACCTGCAGGCATCATTCTGGTATAACCACTCAAAGTCGTGAATTGCGTACCTGAAGACAAAAAAATGGTTAACAATAAAACACAGTAAACGGTAAAGTATAAAAAATTGCATACCTGAAAAGCAAACATGATAAAACATAATAACAATAAAACATTGCAGAATAGAATACAGTAAAAAAGAGCAGAACAATAGAGAGAGAATAGAGAGAGAGAGAACAATGAAACGACAACTATTTTTTTAATTCTATATATTTTTTTGTGTTTTTTTTGTAACTGTAACTTTTATAACTGTAACCGGATCCAGGTTCAGGTCTCTCAAAATGCGATGGCATCTTGGGAGACCCTGTGAAAGTGTGCCTAGTCTGTGCAATGCTGTACCCTACGCTAATACGCAACTAGTGAATGGTAGCGTTCAAAACATTCACCAATGCAAAGACCAGGATTGTCAGGACAGGAGGGACAATAATAGCGGGTGTCACGCCTATATCCGCGCTTGCTGCAGACACAACATCTTTTTGGGGGGGGGGTTCGTTGGGTAGGGGTACTCGGGAGGACATAAAAATGCCTCTCATGCAGCCAACTGCATTTGGTTGGTGATGTGAATGGGGGAAGTACGGGCGCTGCAGAAGTGGTGGGTTCCCAATTATTAGGATTGGCGAATGCAGCAGGAAGGGCATTATGGGCACGACGGGCCTGTGTTTGTCTTCTTCTTGGTGGCAGCGGGACACTACTTGTGCTTGCCACCTCACCAGCTTGAACTGCACTTATGGGACTCGCCACGTCACCAAGTGTTACTGCAGTGCTGGTTTGACTACGACCGGGGTGTATTAGGCCACTGGTGCTTGCCAGTTCACCAAAACGCTACCAAAAAAAAACTGTTAGCGATCGCAGGGATCAGGCCTGACTCTGCGAACGCTGCAGTTATGCGTTTAGTGTTTTGTAAGTAACAGTGATCGATCGATACTGCACTTGGGTGGGCTGGTCCGGGCGGAGGGGCAAAATGCAGGTGCTAGCAGGTATCTGGGCTGATCCCGCTAACACTGCGTTTTTGGGAACCCTAAACTGCTGGGGACGCTAGTACAGATCTGATCGGATCAGATATTGATCCGTTCAGATACTATACCACTAAGGGAGGGGTACTGTGCGTGCGTGGGTGTTTGCGATACTGGCGCTAACCTGACGCTGCTTGGAGCTGGTGCTTGCCAGTTCACCAAAATGCTACCAAAAAAACTGTTAGCGATCGCAGGGATCAGGCCTGACTCTGCGAACGCTGCAGTTATGCGTTTTGTAAGTGACAGTGATCGATCGATACTGCACTTAGGTGGGCTGGGCCGGGCAGAGGGGCAAAACGCAGGTCCTAGCAGGTATCTGGGCTGATCCCGCTAACACTGCGTTTTTGGGAACCCTAAACTGCTGGGGACGCTAGTATAGATCTGATCGGACCAGATATTGATCCGTTCAGATACTATACCACTAAGGGAGGCGTATGCCGCGTGCGTGAGTGTTAGCGGTACTGGCGCTAATCTGACGCTGCCTGGGGCGACGCATATCACCGCCGGGCGATCAGGGGGCTAAACCTTTATTCGGTAATAAACGGCGGGTGCCCTGACACTATAAAAAATAAACGAACTAACCAGCGTCACCCGTAACGGTTATACGGTGATCAGTGGTGAAAGGGTTAACTAGGGGGCAATCAAGGGGTTAAAACCTTTATTAGGTAGTATATGGGGGTCCCTGACGCTATAAAATGCTGACGGCGAACCTAAATATTTACCTCCCGAACTAGCGTCACCAGTGACACTAATACAGCGATGAGAAAAATGATCGCTTAGCGACACTGGTGACGGGGGGTGATCAAGGGGTTAAAACTTTATTGGGGGGGGGTTAGGGGGGTACCCTAGACCTAAAGGAGGCTAACACTAACTGCCCTACCATGCTAACTGTCACAAACTGACACCATGCGGTAATCAGAAAAAAAAAAACTGATGGGGGGGGAGGGGTGATTGGGGGATGATCGGGGGGGGGATCGGGGGGTAAAGGGGGGTGTTTTGTGTGCCTGGCATGTTCTACTGCATGTGTGTGTGTTTTACACTCACATTGCAGTCTTCTCTCCTCGGCGCCGGAACGGAAAATGCTGAGCCGAGGAGAGATGACATAATTTCCTCTGCCTCTGTGTACTATACAGAGGCAGGGGAATGATCTCATTGGCTGGGAGCGATCGCGAGGGGGGGCCATGAATGGATGGCCTCCCCCTCATCTCTGAACGCTCCCAGACCAAAGCCGACCGCCTCAGGCACCGGGGGGGGGGGGGGGGGCGATCAGACCCCCCCGCCCGTGGGATGGCAATCACGTACCAGGTACGTGATTTTGCCTGCCCATGCCATTCTGCCGCAGTATATCTGCGTGAGGCGGTCGGCAAGTGGTTAAATTATCAATTTTGCTATGTTAATTTGCTAATCTTGATAAAAGGAAACGCTCAATTAGACTCATGACTTGCTGGAAGTTATTGGCAAAATTTGCTTGAAACCTACAGATGGAGCAACAAGGGTCAGGGCAGCTAACAGAAATTTTTGGTCCCCCTGCTTTAGACCTGCCCACCCCCCCTACCCCCCCAGGCCTGACCACCAACATTCCCTGGGGGCCTACCGCCTGGCCATCCCACCAAATCCAACAGCCCCATATATTCAGCAAAGAGACATCCCCATATATTATCCCCTTGCCGCCGTCATTATTCTGCAGCAGGTCGGCACATTCCCGTGAGCTGTCGTAGCTGTATGTCAGCCCTTTAAGAAGGGATAGCAGGCTCACGCGCACGCTCACTGCACTGTGGGGGGCCGATGGCCTCTGGACACGGGCGATCGCGGGCACGAGAGCCCGAACAGGGACGTGTGTGTGTAAACACACAAATCCCTGTTCTGCGAGGAGAGGAGAGAGAGATTGTGTGTTCCTGTGAGCTAGGAACAATGATCTGTTATCTCCTCTAGTCCCTCCCATCCCCCTACAGTTAGAACACACATGAGGGAATACAGTTAACCCCTTGATCGCCCACTAGTGTTAACCCTTTCCTTGCCAGTGACATTTACACAGTAATCAGTGCATTTTTATAGCACTGATCTCTGTATAAATGTCAATGGTCCCAAAAATGTGTCAAAAGTGTCCGATCTGCCCGCCATAATGTCACAGTTCCAATAAAAATCGCAGATCACCGCCATTACTAGTAAAAAAAAATAATAATAAATAATAATAAAAATAAAAATTGGGGATATAATAATAATAATAATATTTATTATAGCAAAAAAGTACAAAATATTGTGTTTTTTCAAAATTGTCGCTCTATTTTTGCTTATAGCGCAAAAAATAAAAAACGCAGAGGTGATCAAATAATACCAAAAGAAAGCTCTATTTGTGGGAAAAAAAGGACGTCAATTTTGTTTGGGTACAGTGTTGCATGACGGCACAATTGTCAGTTAAAGCGACGCAGTGCCGTATCGCAAAAAATGGCCTGATCAGTAAAGAGGAAGTAAAAACACACCCTGCAAGATAAAGGCATGATGAGCTAGTATGCATAGCATACTAGCTCTTTATGCCTTTATGATTTAAATTATGAATTACTTACCTGAGAACAAAGCCCCCGCAGCCGTCCTAGTCTCCCCCTCAGGCCGCCGACATGTCGCCCGGGGCTTGCTTCCGGGTATCACGGCTCCGGCGATGTGATTGGCCGGAGCCGCAATTACGTCACTGCAGCGCGTGCACGCGGGAGCCACCACGAACGGCACAGTACAACTGAAGCAACGGCACGTACGTGCCACTGCTTCAGTTGGCTTAAGTGCACATGTGCCGCATGACGTCGGAACATGCAAATACAGGGATGCATGGTTTAGGAGATATCCAGTGCAGCTACAGGAAAGCCTAATTATAGGCTTGCCTGTAGTTTAAAGTGGTTGTAAAGGGTTTACAACCACTTTAAGCAGGCAAATCTTCCGAAGCTGAAGTGGGTAAGCAAAGAGACAGCCCAATCCAGCAAAAAGATGGCCCAATCCAGCAGAAACACCCCCATGTATCCAGCAAAGAGACAGCCCAATCCAGGCTGCAGCTGGAAGTAAGTGAGCTGCATTGGCTCACTCTGCAGCCTCCCTGCTAAACCAATAGTATACAGAGAGCGCTTCTTCCTCATGAGTTGTACTTGCTACTAAACAGCACGGGCCCCCTGCATGTATAGTATCTCACAAAAGTGAGTACACCCACTCTCATTTTGAAAATAATTTATTATATCTTTTCATGTGACAACACTGAAGAAATGACACTTTGCTACAATGTAAAGTAGTGAGTGTACAGCTTGTATAACAGTGTAAATTTGCTGTCCCCTCAAAATAACTCAACACACAGCCATTAATGTCTAAACACTGGCAACAAAATTGAGTACACCACTAAGTGAAAATGTCCAAATTGGGCCCAATTAGCCATTTTCCCTTCCCAGTGTCATGTGACTCATTAGTGTTACAAGGTCTCAGATGTGAATGGGGAGCAGGTGTGTTAACTTTGGTGTTATCGCTCTCACTCTCATACTGGTCACTTGAAGTTTCAACATGGCACTTCATGGCAAAGAACTCTCTGAGGGTCTGAGGCTATAAGACGATTGCCAAGCCCTTGAAACTGAGCTGCAGCACGGTGACCAAAGGAACAACAAAAAGCAGCGCAGGTTTCAATGTTCACAGTATGTCTCAATGCATATCAACAAAATGTCCTTTTAGCAATCAGAAGCTCTTCATGAGATGCACACAGTCTATGGGTAGGCAGCCTTATGAAGGGAGGTGAAGCCACTCCAGATATGCAAAAGAAGAGAAAACAGCAAAAGTGCCTCTTAGTAAAACGGTATATTTAATGACACAATTTCATTAAAAGCACTCACATGTAAAGACTTGTTAATCCGGCATGGAAAGTCTCAGTAAAAGCCATACAGGATTGCATCCTCTGATGTAGAAAAGCCTTATTCCTCTCCTGCTGCCGGCTCGTGTATACGGCGTGAGCTTCGGGATTCGATAGTAATCCAAAACGAGGCTTGCACATCCGCCAGGCAATTGAATGGAGGGCTGGAACGCAAATCCAAAGGTATGTGCTGTACTGTCGTCAGAGGCGGCTCTAGACTTTGTGAGGCCTAGGCAAAACTTAGACATGAGGCCCCACTGTATTATGAACTGTATTAGGAGGGTACAGTATAGGGGAGTGGACAGTACAGGGGGTAGGTAAGTGGGCATAATAAAGATATATTTTCCTCAAGCAGAGCTGCACAGGGAAGCTGCTCTCACAGATCCTACCTATTCTGGTAGGCTGTCACAAAGAGAGAAATAAAGGGGGATCGGTGGAGAAAGAAAGAAAGAAAGAAAGAAAGGAAAGAGAAGAAAGAAAGAAAGAAAGAAAAGAAAGAAAGAAAGAAAGAAAGATGGAAAGGAAAGAAAGAGAGATTGAAGGAAAGAAGAAATAGATGGAAGGAAAGAAAGAGAAAAAGAATGATGGAAGGAAAGAAAGAAAGATATAGGGGAGTGACAGTACAGGGGGTAGGTAAGTGGCATAATAAAGATATATTTCCTCAAGCAGAGCTGCACAGGGAAGCTGCTCTCACAGATCCTACTATTCTGGTAGCTGTCACAAAGAGAGAAATAAGGGGATCAGAAAGAAAGAAAGAAAGAAAGAAAGAAAGAAAGAAAGAAGAAAGAAAGAAAGAAAGAAAGAAAGAAAGAAGAAAGAAAAGAAAGAAAGAAAGAAAGAAAGAAAGAAAGAAGAAGATGGGAAAGGAAAGAAAGGAGAAAGAAAGATGGAAAGGAAAGAAAGAAAGACAGAAAGAAGAAAGAAGAGAAAGAAAGATTGGAAAGAAAGAGAAAGAAAGATGGAAAGAAGATGGAAAGAAAGATGGAAGGAAGGAAGGGAAGGAAGGAAGGAAGGAAGGAAGGAAGGAAGGAAGGAAGGAAGGAAGGAAGGAAGGAAG